>NC_073696.1:141982411-141987411 GCF_029784165.1 Wyeomyia smithii | reverse complement strand
GATGCTGAAGAAGACCGTGACCACTTCTACCATAACATCGAACCCCTTTGATCTGTTGCCCTCTGATGAAACCGATTCTGACGATTCATCAGCGGGAACATCTTATGCCAATCCTGGGGAGTCTAGAAAGAGGAAAAATGTTTCTTCTCCTAAACTTCCCCGTAAAGGTCCTAAGATTTCCCAAAGTGTAATGAAAAGTACGAACAAACCAAACAGTGCTGCGGAAGAACCGAAGCAAACTCCTCCTGGGCTTGCAAATTTAAAGTCCCAGAAGGAGTTCCCAGCACTGCCAGGAACATCTAAAACCCCAGTTGTTCCTTTTGCACATCCAGTTGATCAAACAAACTCTGGATTAGTGAAATTTTCTGACATTGTGGACTGGATTTTTGAAAATTTCAATGTACCCGATCCAATTAAAATTTTTCTTACAGCATTCCTCCCAACAGTAAGATCATTTTGAAGCAGTTGACTGCCCAATGGCCCCTCCTTGCAGCGATTGTATCCTTCGATGCCTAATTCAACTGCGTATATGAAGGATTCTATCTCTGTGTTACAGTGGAATTGTAGAAGTATTTTACCAAAAATTGATTCGTTTAAAGTTTTGATAAATAGAAACAAATGCGATGCATTTTCCCTTTGTGAAACTTGGCTTACTTCAAATATGGATCTCAACTTCCATGATTTTAATATTATTCGCCTTGATCGAGACACCCCATATGGAGGAGTACTTTTAGGGATTAAAAAGTGCTATTCTTTCTATCGTATTAACCTCCCCTCGATTCCAGGCATCGAAGTTGTCGCATGTCAAATGACAATACAAGGTAAAGAGCTTTGTATTGCCTCAATATATATTCCTCCCAGATCACAGGTTGGGCAACGGCTGCTCTTTGATTTAATAGAACTTCTTCCCTCGCCACGTTTGATTTTGGGAGACTTCAACTCTCATGGCGTGGCTTGGGGTTCCTCATACAATGATAACCGCTCCTCTTTAATCTATAACCTTTGCGATGACTTCGACATGACTATTTTAAACAACGGTGAAATGACACGTATCCCGAAACCTCCAGTGCGCCCAAGCGCTTTGGATCTATCCTTATGTTCGACGTCGCTACGGTTGGATTGCACATGGAAGGTAATCCTTGATCCTCACGGTAGCGACCATTTGCCAATTCTTATTTCAATTAATAACGGGTCAACTCGCATGCGACCAATTGACATCCCGTATGACCTCACACGGAATGTCGATTGGAAGTTATACGAGGAAATGATTTCAAAAGCGGTCGAGTCGATTCAACATCATCCACCACTTGAAGAATACAACTTCCTCGCGGGCTTGATTCTCGACGCCGCGTTGCAAGCCCAAACGAAGAAATATCCCGGCGTAACGATCAAAAAACGGCCTCCCACTCCATGGTGGGACCAAGAGTGCTCCGATGTCTACACGCAAAGATCCGACGCGTTTAAGGCCTACCAGAAGGGAGGTATACCTGACGACTATTTACGGTATTCGGAGCTTAATACCAAGCTTAAAAGTTTGGCTAAAGCAAAGAAACGCGGATATTGGCGTCGGTTCGTGAACGAGACGTCGAGGGAGACATCGATGAGCACTCTTTGGGATACAGCCCGAAGAATGCGGAATCGCGTAACGGTCAACGAAAGCGAGGAGTCTTCAAGTCGGTGGATATTTGATTTTGCCAGGAAAGTATGTCCGGACTCTGTTCCTGAGCAAAACATTGTTCGCGATGCGTCTCCGGGCCACGACGCGATAGAATCACCTTTTACGATGGCAGAATTTTCAGTTGCCCTCCTGTTCTGTAACAATAACGCGCCTGGGTTAGATAGAATCAAATTCAACTTGTTGAAGAATCTACCCGGCAATGCCAAGAGGCGCTTGTTGAACTTGTTCAATAAGTTCCTGGAGCAAAACATTGTACCGCAGGATTGGAGGCAAGTGAAGGTGATCGCCATCCGAAAACCGGGAAAACCAGCTTCTGATCACAACTCTTATAGGCCGATTGCAATGCTATCCTGTATCCGGAAATTGATGGAAAAAATGATACTCCGTCGTTTAGACCGTTGGGTCGAATCAAATGGTCTACTATCAGATACTCAATTTGGCTTCCGCCGTGCCAAAGGGACGAATGATTGTCTTGCGTTGCTTTCAACAGATATTCAGCTGGCGTATGCTCGCAAAGAACAAATGGCGTCTGCGTTCTTGGACATTAAGGGGGCTTTTGATTCCGTTTCTATTGACATTCTTTCGGGTAAACTTCACCGACAAGGATTTTCTCCAATTTTGAACAATTTTTTGCACAATTTGTTGTCCGAAAAGCACATGCATTTTACGCACGGCGATTTGGCAACTTTTCGCATTAGCTACATGGGTCTTCCCCAGGGCTCATGTTTAAGCCCCCTTCTTTACAACTTTTATGTAAATGACATCGACGAATGTCTGGCAAATTCATGCACGATAAGACAACTTGCAGACGACAGTGTAATCTCTGTTACAGGAGCCAAAGCTGCCGATTTGCAAGGACCATTGCAAGATACCTTGGATAATTTGTCTGCTTGGGCTTTACAGCTTGGTATCAAATTCTCTCCGGAGAAGACTGAGATAGTAGTTTTTTCTAGGAAGCATGAACCTGCTCAGCTTCAAACACAATTAATGGGTAAAACGATTTCTCAGGTTTTGGTACACAAATATCTTGGTGTCTGGTTCGACTCTAAAGGCACCTGGGATTGTCACGTTAGGTATCTGATGAAAAAATGTCAACAAAGAGTGAATTTTCTTCGTACAATAACCGGACAATGGTGGGGAGCCCACCCAGGAGACCTTATAAGGCTTTACCAAACAACGATATTGTCTGTGATTGAGTACGGGTGTTTCTGCTTCCGCTCCGCAGCAAACACACATTTGATCAAACTGGAGCGAATACAATATCGTTGTTTGCGTATCGCCTTGGGTTGCATGCAGTCGACCCATACGATGAGTTTGGAGGTCTTAGCCGGAGTACTACCGTTGAAAACCCGCTTCTGGAGCCTGTCTTCTCGTATTCTTATCAAATGTGAGGTCTTGAACCGTCCCGTGATTGAAAATTTTGAAAGGTTAATCGAACTTAATTCTCAAACCCGTTTTATGACATTGTATTTCAATCACATGTCCCAAAATATTAACCCTTCTTCGAATATTCCAAATCGTGTCGACTTATCAAATACTTCTGATTCTACTGTGTTTTTCGATACATCCATGATAGAAGAAACTCGTGGAATCCCGGATCATTTACGCGTGCAGCAGATCCCTAAAAATTTTTCCAATAAATATCGAAACATCAACTGCGACAATATGTACTACACTGACGGATCACTTCTTGATGGGTCCACTGGCTTCGGTATCTTCAATAACAATTTAACCGTCTCCCATAAGCTCGATAATCCTGCTTCTGTTTACGTCGCAGAATTAGCTGCAATTCAGTACACCCTAGGGATTATCGAAAAAATGCCCACGGACCATTATTTCATCTTTACGGACAGTCTCAGTTCCATTGAGGCTCTCCGATCGATGAAAGATGTTAAGCACTCTCCGTATTTCCTGGAGAAAATACGGGAACATCTGAGTGCTTTATCCGAAAAATCTACTCAGATTACCTTAGCGTGGGTCCCTTCTCACTGCTCGATACCGGGTAATGAGAAAGCGGACTCTTTGGCTAAGGTGGGCGCAACAAACGGTGGAATTTATGAAAGACCAATTGCCTTTAATGAATTTTTCGCATTTGTACGTCAGAATACGATCATCAGTTGGCAAAATTCTTGGACCAAGGGGGAACTGGGAAGGTGGTTACATTCCATAATCCCCAAGGTATCGACGAACCCGTGGTTCAAGGGGTTGGATGTAGGTCGGGATTTCATTTGCGTGATGTCCCGGCTTATGTCCAATCACTATAGATTTGACGCGCTCCTCCGTCGTGTTGGGCTCGGGGAAAGTGGTATCGGTGCCTGTGGTGAAGGTTATCACGACATAGAGCACGTTGTTTGGTCATGCCCTGTACACCGTGACGCCAGGTCTAGATTAATAGCTTCCCTGCAGGCCGAAGGTAGGCAGCCGGCTGTTCCTGTTCGTGATGTCTTGGCGAGCCGTGACCTATCCTACATGTCCCTTATATACGTTTTCCTGAAATCCATCCACGCCCCAGTTTAGTCCTATCCCCTTCCGCCTACATCCAACCAAACGACAAGAACACGTTAAGACCCCGGATCCGGAAACAGCAATCAGACCCGCACGATACTCGCCCGATGAAAACAACCCAATAGGCCAGTCCGTAATATCTTGGCCCAGCAGCGGAACAAATTTAATATGCTGCTTACCTATGGCAATGAAAACCATCAAACAGCAAACCTGTGCTTTTGATGCAAAATATTCTAGCTTTAAGTTAGATTTAGTTTCAACTCGTAGTCGGCAGCGAGGATAAAAAATTTGCTTTTAGTTATTAAGATACTTTAGAAAGTAAGCTACTAGATATAATTGGCGCCGTTAAACATTGAATTGTATTTGTGCCGTGTCAAATAAACTATAGATGAGGAAAAAAAAATTATTATTATTATTATTATTATTGTTATTATTATTATTATTATTATTATTATTATTATTATTAGTGTTGATATTATTATTATTATTATTATTATTATTATTATTATTATTATTATTATTATTATTATTATTATTATTATTATTATTATTATTATTATTATTATTATTATTATTATTATTATTATTATTATTATTATTATTATTATTATCCTTATTATTATTATTATTATTATTATTATTATTATTATTATTATTTTTATTATTATTATTATTAATATTATAATTATTATTATTATTATTATTATTATTTTTATTATTATTATTATTATAATTATTATTATTATGATTATTATTATTATTATTATTATTATTATTATTATTATTATTATTATTTTTATTATTATTATTATTATTA
>NC_073696.1:141974911-141977411 GCF_029784165.1 Wyeomyia smithii | reverse complement strand
TGATCAGATGTGTGTTTGCTGCGGAGCGGAAGCAGAAACACCCGTATTCAATAACAGACAATATCGTTGTTTGGTAAAGCCTTATAAGGTCTCCTGGATGGGCTTCCCACCATTGTCCGGTTATTGTACGAAGAAAATTCACTCTTTGTTGACATTTTTTCATCAGATACCTCACGTGACAACCCCAGGTGCCTTTAGAGTCGAACCAGATACCAAGATATTTGTGTACCAAAACCTGAGAAATCGTTTTACCCATTAATTGTGTTTGAAGCTGAGCAGGTTCATGCTTCCTAGAAAAAACTACTATCTCAGTCTTCTCCGGAGAGAATTCGATACCTAGCTGTAAAGCCCAAGCAGACAAATTGTCCAAGGTATCTTGCAATGGTCCTTACAAATCGGCAGCTTTGGCTCCTGTAACAGAGATTACACTGTCGTCTGCAAGTTGTCTTATCGTGCATGAATTTGCCAGACATTCGTCGATGTCATTTACATAAAAGTTGTAAAGAAGGGGGCCTAAACATGAGCCCTGGGGAAGACCCATGTAGCTAATGCGAAAAGTTGCCAAATCGCCG
Source organism: Wyeomyia smithii (assembly GCF_029784165.1). Classification (NCBI taxonomy): domain Eukaryota; kingdom Metazoa; phylum Arthropoda; class Insecta; order Diptera; family Culicidae; genus Wyeomyia; species Wyeomyia smithii. The sequence continues at coordinate 141,976,839 of NC_073696.1, read as the reverse complement.
TGCGTAAAATGCATGTGCTTTTCGGACAACAAATTGTGCAAAAAATTGTTTAAAATTGGAGAAAATCCTTGTCGGTGAAGTTTGCCCGAAAGAATGTCAATAGAAACGGAATCAAAAGCCCCCTTAATGTCCAAGAACGCAGACGCCATTTGTTCTTTGCGAGCATACGCCAGCTGAATATCTGTTGAAAGCAGCGCAAGACAATCATTCGTCCCTATGGCACGGCGGAAGCCAAATTGAGTATCCGATAGTAGGCCATTTGATTCGACCCAATGGTCTAAACGACGGAGTATCATTTTTTCCATCAATTTCCGGATACAGGATAGCATTGCAATCGGCCTATAAGAGTTGTGATCAGAAGCTGGTTTTCCCGGTTTTTGGATGGCGATCACCTTCACTTGCCTCCAATCCTGCGGTACAATGTTTTGCTCCAGGAACTTATTAAACAAGTTCAACAAGCGCCTCTTGGCATTGCCGGGTAGATTCTTCAACAAGTTGAATTTGATTCTATCTAACCCAGGCGCGTTATTGTTACAGGACAGAAGGGCAACTGAAAATTCTGCCATCGTAAAAGGTGATTCTATCGCGTCGTGGCCCGGAGACGCATCACCAACAATATTTTGCTCAGGAACAGAGTCCGGACATACTTTCCTGGCAAAATCAAATATCCACCTACTTGAAGACTCCTCGCTTTCGTTGACCGTTACGCGATTCCGCATTCTTCGGGCTGTGTTCCAAAGAGTGCTCATCGATGTCTCCCTCGACGTCTCGTTCACGAACCGACGCCAATATCCGCGTTTCTTTGCTTTAGCCAAGCTTTTGAGCTTGGTATCAAGCTCCGAATACCGTAAATAGTCGCCAGGTATACCTCCCTTCTGGTAGGCCAAAAACGCGTCGGATCTTTGCGTGTAGACATCGGAGCACTCTTGGTCCCACCACGGAGTGGGAGGCCGTTCTTTAATCGTTACGCCGGGATATTTCTTCGTTTGGGCTTGCAACGCGGCGTCGAGAATCAAGCCCGCGAGGAGGTTGTATGCTTCAAGTGGTGGATGATGTTGAATCGAATCGACCGCTTTTGAAATCATTTCCTCGTATAACTTCCAATCGACATTCCGTGTGAGGTCTTACGGAATGTCAATTGGTCGCATGCGAGTTGACCCATTATTAATTGATATAAGAATAGGCAAATGGTCACTACCGTGAGGATCGAGGATTACCTTCCATGTGCAATCCAACCGTAGCGACGTCGAACATAAGGATAGATACAAAGCGCTTGGACGCGCTGGAGGTTTCGGGATACGTGTCATTTCGCCGTTGTTTAAAATAGTCATGTCGAAGTCATCGCAAAGGTTATAGATTAAAGAGGAGCGGTTATCATTGTAAGGAGAACCCCAAGCCACACCATGAGAGTTGAAGTCTCCCAAAATCAAACGTGGCGAGGGAAGAAGTTCTATTAAATCAAAGTGCCGTTGCCCAACCGGTGCTCTGGGAGGAATATATATTGAGGCAATACAAAGCTCTTTACCTTGTATTGTCATTTGACATGCGACAACTTCGATGCCTGGAATCGAGGGGAGGTTAATACGATAGAAAGAATAGCACTTTTTAATCCCTAAGAGTACTCCTCCATATGGGGTGTCTCGATCAAGGCGAATAATATTAAAATCATGGAAGTTGAGATCAATATTTGAAGTAAGCCAAGTTTCACAAAGGGAAAATGCATCGCATTTGTTTTTATTTATCAAAACTTTAAACGAATCAATTTTTGGTAAAATACTTCTGCAATTCCACTGTAACACAGAGATAGAATCCTTCATATACGCAGTTGAATTAGGCATCGAAGGATACAATCGCTGCAAGGAGGGGCCATTGGGCAGTCAACTGCTTCAAAAATGATCTTACTGTTGGGAGAAATGCTGTAAGAAAAA
>NC_073696.1:141967411-141969911 GCF_029784165.1 Wyeomyia smithii | reverse complement strand
CAAATGATCTCCCGACCTACATCCAACCCCTTGAACCACGGGTTCGTCGATACCTTGGGGATTATGGAATGTAACCACCTTCCCAGTTCCCCCTTGGTCCAAGAATTTTGCCAACTGATGATCGTATTCTGACGTACAAATGCGAAAAATTCATTAAAGGCAATTGGTCTTACATAAATATCACCGTTTGTTGCGCCCACCTTAGCCAAAGAGTCCGCTTTCTCATTACCCGGTATCGAGCAGTGAGAAGGGACCCACGCTAAGGTAATCTGAAACGATTTTTCGGATAAAGCACTCAGATGTTCCCGTATTTTCCCCAGGAAATACGGAGAGTGCTTAACATCTTTCATCGATCGGAGAGCCTCAATGGAACTGAGACTGTCCGTAAAGATGAAATAATGGTCCGTGGGCATTTTTTCGATAATCCCTAGGGTGTACTGAATTGCAGCTAATTCTGCGACGTAAACAGAAGCAGGATTATCGAGCTTATGGGAGACGGTTAAATTGTTATTGAAGATACCGAAGCCAGTGGACCCATCAAGAAGTGATCCGTCAGTGTAGTACATATTGTCGCAGTTGATGTTTCGATATTTATTGGAAAAAATTTTAGGGATCTGCTGCACGCGTAAATGATCCGGGATTCCACGAGTTTCTTCTATCATGGATGTATCGAAAAACACAGTAGAATCAGAAGTATTTGATAAGTCGACAGGATTTGGAATATTCGAAGAAGGGTTAATATTTTGGGACATGTGATTGAAATACAATGTCATAAAACGGATTGAGAATTAAGTTCGATTAACCTTTCAAAATTTTCAATCACGGGACGGTTCAAGACCTCACATTTGATTCGAATACGAGAAGACAGGCTCCAGAAGCGGGTTTTCAATGGTAGTACTCCAGCTAAGATCTCCAAACTCATCGTATGGGTCGATTGCATGCAACCCAAGGCGATACGCAAACAACGATATTGTATTCGCTCCAGTTTGATCAAATGTGTGTTTGCTGCGGAGCGGAAGCAGAAACACCCGTACTCAATCACAGACAATATCGTTGTTTGGTAAAGCCTTATAAGGTCTCCTGGGTGGGCTCCCCACCATTGTCCGGTTATTGTACGAAGAAAATTCACTCTTTGTTGACATTTTTTCATCAGATACCTCACGTGACAACCCCAGGTGCTTTTAGAGTCGAACCAGACACCAAGATATTTGTGTACCAAAACCTGAGAAATCGTTTTACCCATTAATTGTGTTTGAAGCTGAGCAGGTTCATGCTTCCTAGAAAAAACTACTATCTCAGTCTTCTCCGGAGAGAATTCGATACCTAGCTGTAAAGCCCAAGCAGACAAATTTTCCAAGGTATCTTGCAATGGTCCTTGCAAATCGGCAGCTTTGGCTCCTGTAACAGAGATTACCCTGTCGTCTGCAAGTTGTCTTATCGTGCATGAATTTGCCAGACATTCGTCGATGTCATTTACATAAAAGTTGTAAAGAAGGGGGCTTAAACATGAGCCCTGGGGAAGACCCATGTAGCTAATGCGAAAAGTTGCCAAATCGCCATGCGTAAAATGCATGTGCTTTTCGGAAAACAAATTGTGCATAAAATTGTTTACCCGAAAGAATGTCAATAGAAACGGAATCAAAAGCCCCCTTAATGTCCAAGAACGCAGACGCCATTTGTTCTTTGCGAGCATACGCCAGCTGAATATCTGTTGAAAGCAACGCAAGACAATCATTCGTCCCTTTGGCACGGCGAAAGCCAAATTGAGTTTCTGATAGTAGACCATTTGATTCGACCCAGTGGTCTAAACGACGGAGTATCATTTTTTCCATCAATTTCCGGATACAGGATAGCATTGCAATCGGCCTATAAGAGTTGTGATCAGAAGCTGGTTTCCCTGGTTTTTGGATGGCGATCACCTTCACTTGCCTCCAATCCTGCGGTACAATGTTTTGCTCCAGGAACTTATTGAACAAGTTCAACAAGCGCCTCTTGGCATTGCCGGGTAGATTCTTCAACAAGTTGAATTTGATTCTATCTAACCCAGGCGCGTTATTGTTACAGGACAGGAGGGCAACTGAAAATTCTGCCATCGTAAAAGGTGATTCTATCGCGTCGTGGCCCGGAGACGCATCACGAACAATATTTTGCTCAGGAACAGAGTCCGGACATACTTTCCTGGCAAAATCAAATATCCACCGACTTGAAGACTCCTCGCTTTCGTTGACCGTTACGCGATTCCGCATTCTTCGGGCTGTGTTCCAAAGAGTGCTCATCGATGTCTCCCTCGACGTCTCGTTCACGAACCGACGCCAATATCCGCGTTTCTTTGCTTTAGCCAAACTTTTAAGCTTGGTATTAAGCTCCGAATACCGTAAATAGTCGCCAGGTATACCTCCCTTCTGGTAGGCCTTAAACGCGTCGGATCTTTGCGTGTAGACATCGGAGCACTCTTGGTCCCACCACGGAGTGGGAGGCCGTTCTTTGATCGTTACGCCGG
>NC_073696.1:141914911-141957411 GCF_029784165.1 Wyeomyia smithii | reverse complement strand
ATAAAAAAGTATGGAAACGCGACTGGACTGAATATGACGCCAGACAGCGTAAAAGACGCATGCAGGAAAAGCAAGCAGAAAAGGCCGCTCGTAAACGTATGCAGCAACGCAAACGTCAGCAGGAAAACTCAAACCCTATCAGCATAAGTAACACCTATAAACACGGAATAAACCATTTCGCCTGCAACTCAAAGAAAACTCAAATTGCTGAAATGCCAAAACAACCACTACCCTCGGACAAAGACCTCCTGGCAGCTGCACGCGTCCAATTTGCTGGGCTGCCGAATTCAGACATAACATCAAAATTTATAAATTTCCAAAAAGGCGAAACTATCAACCCATATCGGACAGAAAAAAATGCAACTAACAATGAAAATTCTGCACCGGCTCCTGCCAGCAACGCCAGCATACAATCAGCACCGCAAGACAGCCAATTTGAACTTGACCCCATGCGTCCACCAATCGTCCGACTTACGCAGCAATCATCGAATGGCGACGAGCGCTTTTTGAAGGCTAGACTCCGCGACCCAAAAGTAATGCATATTACACGCCTATATCTCGCATACATGAAGGACCAACCATCATCTGTATGCGTAGAAGGAATGACACCAACCAGTATAAGAATGCTTCTCGCATCCGAAGGACTGCCGACATCTTCAGAACAACTCCAACGCGTCTTTATTGAAGTTCATCAGGAATATGGACTCACGCCAGCCGAAGCAGTAGCCGACCTTCAATCATATCGTCATTTTTTTATCAAATGAACGCACGCACCGTCTTCAACAACTTCGCAAAAGTGTAAATAAATTTAGTACAAATTTTCGCAAGTAAGGACGCCCTCTTCTGAGGCAGAACCATTATATTCAAACATAAGTAATAACATGACTAACACTTCTTCGCTTCCTCAACAGAATGCGACTGAAATTCTTATCTATTGTCAGAATTTCAATCGCATGAAAAGCCCAAGCAAAATGAAAGAAATTCAACAAAATCTATTGTCGTCATTTTTTAAAATAATTTTAGGAACTGAAGGTAGCTGGGACGAAAGCGTAAGAAGCGAAGAAGTATTTGGAAACAATTACAATGTATTCCGGCACGATCGGAATTTGTCTACCAGTCAAAAAAAGTCAGGCGGTGGAGTCGTCATTGCCATTAATGTAGACTTTACTTCTGAAGAAATGATATCCGACAAATATAAAGAATTTGAACACGTATGGGCCAAAGCATTTATTGCTGGCGAAGAACATATCTTCTGTTCCGTGTACTTTCCACCGGAACATGCTCATAAACATTCGTATGAATTATTTTTCAAAACTCTAGAATCTATTATGTCTAACATGAAACCAGAAGTAAAACTGCATGTCTATGGCGACTTCAACCAACGTAATGCAGACTTTATTGTAGACATTGAAAATGAATCTATCTTACTCCCAGTCGTAGGCGAAAACGAAACACTGCAGTATCTTTTTGGCAAATCCTCAGAACTCGGTCTATATCAAATCAATCATGTCAAAAACAAACAAAATGCTTATTTAGACCTTTTATTCACAAACTGCACTGAAAACTTCTGTGTAGATGCATCATTGACTCCCATCTGGAAAAATGAAGCATTCCACACAACAATTGAATATTCAATAGTAATGAATAACACTTCGTACCCCAGCGACTGCGAGTACGAGGATGTACCGGAATACCACAAAACTGACTTCGAACAAGTCAAACGTAGACTTCGCATAATAAATTGGCATAGTATAATTTGTAAAGAAGGAAATGTCAACAAAGAAGTAACAAAATTTTATGAAATAATTAATCAAATTATATCAGAAAATGTACCTCTAAAGAAAAGAAGACGAACGAACACCAACAAATATCCAGTGTGGTTTAATCCACAATTGAAGAACCTAAAAAATAGAAAACAAAAAGCACATAAAATATACAAAAAAAAACAACAATAGCGAAAATCTTCAAAATTACCAAGAAATTTGCTGCCAACTTGACGCAGCCATTAAAATTGCACATTAAGAACATAATCGTAAAATCGAACATCAAATCAAGTCTTGCCCTAAGAACTTCTTTAATTACGTAGAAACCAAACTAAAAAGTAACAACTTTCCATCACGAATGCATCTTGACAGTAATGTAGGACAAACTAGTAATGAAATATGTAGTCTTTTTGCTACTTTTTTTCAAGAAATTTACACCACATATGAAGAAACAGATCGCGACCGCGAATACTTCTCGTATTTTCCTGAATTTTCGAATTCTTTATCTGTCAATCAAATATCTGAATTCGAAATTCAAAACGCACTTAAAAATTTAGACGCTACGAAAGGTCCTGAACCTGACAGAATAGCTCCAATTTTTCTCAAAAATTTGGCAGAAGAACTATCTACACCCTTACAACACCTTTTTAACATGTCCCTGAAGAATGGAATTTTCCCAGAACTCTGGAAAACCTCATATTTAGTGCCAATTTTCAAATCTGGCGCTAAATCTGACATTCGTAATTATCGTGGAATTGCCATTATTTCATGCATTCCAAAATTATTTGAATCAATAATTAATAAAAAAAATCTTTCAACAAGTAAAACACCAAATTACAACTCAACAGCACGGCTTTTACAAAGGCCGATCAACTACCACAATTCTTTTGGAATTCATAACTTTCACTCTGACTGTAATGGACAACGGTAACCGCGTAGAAGCTCTTTATACGGACTTTAGCAAGGCATTTGACAGAATCGACAAACCATTATTACTCTTCAAGCTCGAAAAATACGGAACTGAAACAAAATTTTTGGAATGGCTGCAGTCATACTTAACAAAACGAACACAAATAGTCCGCTTTCAAAATTCCTTTTCAAACCCAATAGAAGTAACTTCTGGGGTTCCTCAAGGTTCCCACCTGGGCCCTCTTCTTTTTATATTATACGTAAATGACATTTCCTTTCTTCTTAAGTCAATTCATGTGCTTGTATATGCTGATGACATGAAGCTCTTTATAGAAATAACCAATGCAGAAGACTTCGAAATATTCCAGAATGAAATTAATGTATTCTACACTTGGTGCAACAAAAGCCTATTACAACTCAACATTAAAAAATGTAATTCCATAGCCTTTAGCAGAAAAACAGTAACATCACCAACAAACATTTTCTTAGGAAACCAACCAGTAGAAAAATGCAAAATCGTTAGGGATCTAGGCGTAATCTTAGACTCCAAACTTACATTCATAGAACATTATAATACAATTATCAACAAAGCAAATAGTATGCTGGGGTTTATAAAACGCTTCGGCCACAATTTTCAAGACCCATATACAATCAAACTATTATATATTACATACGTCCGACCAATTCTGGAATATTGTAGCATTGTATGGAATCCCTATATTGCAACACATGAAGAACGCATTGAATCTGTCCAAAAACAATTTCTTTTGTACGCGCTTCGTAAGCTAAATTGGACATCATTTCCCTTACCATCATATGAAGCACGCTGCATGCTTATAGACATACAAGCACTTAAAGAACGCCGCGATCTTTCAATGCTTTATTTTATCAATGACATTATTTCTCAACGCGTGCAATCTACTCAATTATTATCACAACTAAATTTTTATGCACCCAGTCGTCAATTAAGAAATCGTAAAATATTTTCGGAAAATTCTCCCAGAACAAACTACTCAAAAAATGGCCCAATAAATCGCATGATGCGTCACTATAACCAGCACTGCGAAAATATCGACATCACCATGGGCAGAAATCAAATAAAAAAACGACTAACTACTGGAAATAATGTATAGAATATAAGAAAACATTGTTTTATTATAACTGTAGTCTACATTTGCTTGACGAAATAAATAAATAAATAAATTCATGGTATCTATGATGCGTCGTTTATTTAGGCGCCGTAACATTACGTTTGGTTCATCCCACAGCACCAGTTCTGCTTACCAAAACTTGGCCCACTAAGCACACCGATATCTTTTACGTCAACTGAGTGGACGCGCTCGCTAGAGGCGCGCTCGACGTGTTCGCGCAACAACATCAACCAAGAATGTTATCGTACGTACCCATTTATAGTTTGAGAATAGGTTAAGATCATTTCGAACCTAAGGCCTCTAATCATTCGCTTTACTAGATAAGAATAGGATCCGAGACGTTGCGTGCTCCAGCTATCCTGAGGGAAACTTCGGAGGGAACCAGCTACTAGATGGTTCGATTGGTCTTTCGCCCCTATGCCCAATTCTGACAATCGATTTGCATGTCAGAACTGCGTCGGTCCTCCATCAGGGTTTCCCCTAACTTCAACCTGATCAGGCATAGTTCACCATCTTTCGGGCACGGTGGCGGGAAGGCGCGCGTGAACACGTGTCTCCCGCCAACTGCATGCCGGCTATAACACCCGGGGATGGAGGGACGAGCAGGTAGTCTCGTCCGTAATCCCGCACAACGGGAGAGTTATGTTTTTTACGCCTTTGGTTGTTCAGAAAAACACCAGCGCACTCGGGAGGGGCACGCGGCTCACCATTGGCTTGCGCGCAAGATAGACTTCTTGGTCTGTGTTTTAAGACGGGTCCCGAAGGTACCTCGATTTGCTCATTGCCGATCGACAGTCCGCCATAATGAAAAACCGGAGTTTGTATGCATGAAGGCATGCAGGACGGTGTTATTGGAGTATGCAGGAAGGCATACGGGACGGTGTCACGCGTAGGGTCCATCACGTGTCCGACTGCATACCACGTGCGTTAAGCTCCGGCTCGCAACGTAGGCCTTCAGAACTGAACGTCGCTACGGTGGAACTAACAACCAGCACCTAGGCAACCTGTCGTACCCAATTTGCTGCCACAGGGGCTGCAAGCTGTTCGTAATGGATCACAATGTCCTCTTGTGGCAGGAGATAAATGCCCCGAGGCGAACCGGGTGGGCCCGGCCCAGCCACAGGTGAATATATCCATCCCACCATCCACCATCAGCGCCGTTCTACGGGCCTATCACCCTCTATGGGAGTAAAAGCCACGTTCAAGTTGAACTTGAATCGAGACCCGCTGATTATGGCAGATGACAAAATTTCCAGTACACGGAACCAGGCAGACACGATGACAGTAGTAAAGAGCAAAACACTCAATGGTAGGACGAGATTGTTTCTACGCGACGCGCACGGGAAGCGCACGGGTGTGACGTCACACCCCGCGCAGAAAATACCTTATGTTCCGTCACGCAGAATTTTGTGATACGGTACATTTTAGCTTAGTCCGAAAAACAGTAAACCTTCCGTTGAAAGAAATGAAAAACAGGTAGAGTGTAGAACCAGGACACGGCCGCCTGCCGTTGTCCCCTAAAAACAAGATCATTTGTAAAGAAAGCAGGAAAAATCTTGAAGAAAGACCGCGAACGGTTCTGCTAGGCAAACGTTGGCGAAACATTTGGTTTCCTTGACAAAGGACCGCGTACGGCTCTGTCAACATACTAGGTATCAACAGATTAAGAACTGTATCGTTAAGTAATTAGCAACTTTTGAAAATCATTTACTCAAAAACGACTAAACTTCGTTTCGTGTGTATACTTGCAAAGGTTTGTTTACATGTCAAAGAAACGTTGTGCAATCCTTTTGTTTCAATTCAGTGGTTTGTTTTCGACATGGCTAGAATAAATCTTGAAACCAGAAAGAAAATTCTGCACACTTGGTGCTCCGAAAAGAACATTACCTACAATCAAATAGCACAACGCCATCAAGTGCACCACACAAGCGTGAAAAATATTATTAGTAAGTATGGACACGAGTGTACTTTGAAGGATTTACCAAGATGCGGGAGGAGACCTGGTCCCAGTATGCCCGAGCTGGATGGTAAAGTGCTCGAGTACATTAAACTACATCGATCGGAATCAACGCGTGATTTGGCCAAAAGATTCAAAACCAGCATTGGGATGATTCAAAGAATCAAGACTAGGCACTCTTTGAAGACGTATAAGAAGCGGAAGGTTCCAAAAAAGTCGGTAGAGCAACAATCTCGAGCCAAAACAAGGGCAAGGAAACTGTACAATCGGATTCTGGACAATTGGGGCAAGTGCATCTTAATGGACGACGAAACATACGTTAAGCAGGATGCGAAAACACTTCCGGGACCGCAATTCTACACAAAATCAGTGGAGGAGGATGTGGACGATGCGGACTGCACAGTTGCGTTGGAAAAATTTGGACAAAAGGTCTTAGTTTGGCAAGCTATTTGCACCTGCGGTTTGCGGTCATCTTTTTTTTTTACGAAAGGTACAATAAATGCTCAAGTGTACCTTGATGAATGCTTGAAGAAAAGATTGCTGCCCCTCTATAAACAGCATAAGTCTCCCCCTCTGTTCTGGCCTGACTTGGCTTCTGCACACTACGCCAAATCTGTTCTACAGTGGCTTTCACACAATAATATCCAATTCGTCGAGAAAAACATCAATCCACCTAACTGCCCGGACCTCCGACCAATTGAACGATTCTGGGCAATCGTGAAGGCGATCTTCAGGAAAGAGGGGACTGTATCCCAAACCATGGAAGAATTTAAAAAAAATTGGACATCAGCATCTAGAAAATGCACAAAAGTGACTGTGCAGAATTTAATGAAAGGCATTCGGTCAAAAGTGCGTTCGTTTATCAGAAGATAAGTTTTTGATTTATGTAAGCCATTATATTGATTGTAACTGAACCAAACTTCAATAAACTGAAAACATGAAAAGAATTGTCAAGCCCTTTCAAATATAATCTACAAATAGATGTTGCTAATTACTTTTCGATACAGTCCTTATGCAATAGGCGGCAAAGAACTTCGCGCAGCCTTCTGCTGTGCTACAGGCAAACAAACTCGAATAAAATAAACAAGTTTTGTGTTGTAAACAAAACAGAAGTCGCCGGTTCAACGGTGTTGATGCTCTCGCATGCTTTCTATCGTACATGCGGTACTAGATCATAGGTTAAGAGATTAATAAGGTAAACAGAGAGTGGAGAAAGTCTCTCTCTCTGAGTTACCGGTAGGGTATATTTAAGTAGTGATGTACGAAAAATAAAAGTTAGTTAGTCCACCGTTATCTTGTGTATTAATTCCGCGCCAAAGGCGCGTACAGGGATATCTAGTAGAAGAACTCCCTGGTAGGTTATAACCTACACATGTGGTGACAGCGCGTGGTCTTTTCTGCGCCATTGAATCTTTTCTTTAATCTTCGGACGTATCTCGGAAGTCAGACGCGGTCGTAAACTCGGTCGTAGTAATCACGCTAAGGGAGCAAAAAGAAAAAGTAGTGATTTAAATATCTGTGGTTCAGTGAAAAATGAAATAGTTTTTCGGAGTTTTAATGCAAGTAGTGCTCGCGGAGGAAAAAGAGTGTGTTATTAAAAAAAAAAAAAAAAAAGAGAACTGAAGAAAAAGTACTTAACGATTTATCGAGGTCAGCAGCTTGGAAAGTAGTGCTGCTAGTGAAAGAGAAAAAAAAAAGAAAAACGAAAATCGAGAAAAGACGTTGACAAAAAGTGTTCTCTTTTCTCGCTTTTTGGCATGGAAGTGAACTGAGTTGGTGGCAAACCCAAGCGAGTGACATTCGTATGCGGGGAAAAGGTGCTGTGTTTTGCTGCTGAAGACGACTTGTAAAGTGCGATCGTTTTTTTTTTCATGTAAGTGTCAGTTTCGACGTTGGCAGATATTCGATATAGTGAATTGTCGTATTAAGAAGGTGCCGAAGTTACGTAGTGGAAATTGAAGTCAACAACGATGACCGGCCCTGTGTCAAGGATACTCGGGTGAGTGAGTCATTTCCTTTTTTATTATGCGGCATATTGCAAAAGCAGAATAGGTGTTAGACGGTTATGACCATAAATGTCAAGATTAAAAGAGCTTAAGGATTATGTCTACCAGGAGTACCATAATCTGAGCAATAACATAAACAGGCCGAGAACGCGGGCGGCAGTCGCTAATAGAAGAAAATTATTAAGCGACGCCTTAAACGACTTTTCGGAAATTTTAAAAGAGTATGAAAATTCGAATTTAACGCCAGAACATTGGAATAGATTAACAGATCAGTACACACTTGTTCAATCGAAAGTGTGTCTGGCATTGAAAATCTTAAATAACTCGGCGATTGTTCCTGAGCCAAACAGAAATAGAAGATTATCAGAAAATTGTCTTGAGTTTGAGACATCAGATCTTGCAGAAGATCAGTTGGCGAACTTAGAGCGATCGGTGATTTTTGAAGATCCCCCGCTTTCATCGACCCTTGTAGAAACTCAGGAATCAGGGGAGGAGAAGCACGACGGAGAGCGCGGAAACCGCGCAAGCGCACTTGAACAATTAGAAAAATTAGAAGAAGAATTTGTTAAAAAAAGCCTCCAAATCAGCGAGGTAGAAATTCAAGACACACCCAGTTTTGGGGATCATATCGAAAATTTAAAAAACATATTCTGTAGAAGCAGTTTTATTATTGGGAAACAACTAAATAAAATAAATATGACCCGAGCGGCAGATTACGTTTTCCCGAAGGCGGATGCACTGCAATGCATCCCAGAATTCAGGGGACACAAAGATGAACTGGAAGCGTTCCTATACCATGTTCAGCATTTCGCAGACGAAATCCCAGAAAACGGGTCACACAGTGCACTAATTTATGTATTCCTACTAAAACTAAAAGGCAAAGCAGCGGCAGTTTTGCCTCGGATCAAGGCGGAGAGCTGGCCAGAGGTCAAACGCAACTTAATCAAAGAATTCGGTTCCATTGAGAACATCGAGTCGGTAATAAAACGGATCGAAACGCTACGACAGGAACCGAGCGAAGATTACAGCGCATATAAAAGGAGAACGATAGAGATAAAAGAATTGCTGGATACATTTGAAAAGAATCAGGAGGGTGCAGCGGGTTCTGCAATGGAAAGAAGCCTCAGGATTCATTTTATTGGGGGTTTGCGGAATTCACATCTGAAGTTAATGGCGGGAGGAAATAAGAAATTGAGCTTAGACGAGCTGCTGGACCTACTGGAGGAACGAGGGGAGGAATGCGAACAACTCGCGGATGTAGAAAACAGACTACGCTGTTTGGATCTACTGGAGCAAGAGAAAGAGAGAGGCGGTAGGCGCTGGCAACCGAATGGGACAGGTAGTAACACCCAAGGAGGAGGCCGGGATGGTTTCAACGGAGCCGCGAGCTCGCAGAACAGGGGCAATGAGCGATTTAGCAATCGCCAGCGGCAGATCAATTATACACGAAATAACGAGGCCCAAGATTACAGACAGCAGCCAGGTGGGAACAGTAGCAGCACCAACAACTACAATTACAATAATAATCGTAACTACAGGGAAAACGCTAATAGGGGAAACGAGCGACAACAAAATAACGGGAACTACGGAAGCCAGTCAGGGGGCGGCTGGCCTAATCAGGGTAGAAACCTTGACAGCAACCAAACTAACCAACATAATAATAACGATCGCTACCGAGGTTCACAGGGAGCGCGTTGGAACGGGTACATACACCAAACCGCATCACAAGATTGGCGGGTTGCCGCTCGGAATAACAACCAGCAAAGCAATCGAAATAGTTACAATAATGATGGGTATGACAACAATCGATATAATGACCGCCAGTATCACCACCATGATGATGGTTTTAATTACGGCAGCAATAGAGGAAGATCTCCCGAGCGCGGAAATTACAATAATAATAATGGTAGATATAATGATGCGTACGATCGCCAATTTCGAAGCCGAGGCTACGAGCGCTACCAACAATCAAAAAACTAGGTCGCCGGGGGCCCGACGGCAACGCCAGCCGGGCACCCCGACCGATGAATAGAAATAATTTTATAAGGAACAAATTGAACAAACCGGTCGAGAACATTTCTCCCAATGTTGGAAATGAGCACGATATTTTTCGAAATTATTCCAGGTGGAGTGACGATGAGACGCACGGTCGTTCACAATATGTGTTAAGTATAAATCAGCCCAATGGAGGGGCGAAGAACTCTGGGAACGAAAATCATGGGATAAAGGACCCGTTTGCGAAAGAATACTTTAGCGATGATTTCGCGGAATTATGCCAGGACGTCGATTGGCGGAGAATCACTGACGAGCCCAGCCACATAGAGATAACGGACTGGAGAACAGCATGTAACCACATACGGGACAATAGTGCCTGTGTGGCTAAGCGAGTCTACTTTGACACCAGCCGGCGGCTTATGATTACACTGCTGGCAAAACAAAATGTGCAGCAAACGCTGAACTTGATTTTGGACACAGGCGCGTGCGCGAATATGTTAAGCATGCATGTTGCAGAGAAATTGAATGTGCATATAAACAGACAAGACACAAACACTTTTGAGGGCATTGGTCGCGGGATCGTGCGAACCTTAGGAACGGTTATCCTGGATTTATTAGTCGGGAACTTTTTGATTCCGGCAGAGTTTCACCTGATGAACGGTTTACCGGCGGACGGCATAATCGGGGTAGAATTTTTGAAAAAACACACCCTCCAGATAGGGAATAACTTCGACTATATTGTGTTTGAAAAACACGGCAACAGGGGTCCGGATAGTTTGGGCCCATGGAGCGTGCCTAAAGAGGAAGCCCTCAGTCGGCATGTGTTTTTAGCAGCAAGAAATAGAGTCATGGTGCAAAGCCAACTAAGAAACAACATCGTTAATGAGAATGCCACAGCCTGCGTGGAACCTAGAGAAGGTCCCAACATAGGGGGAGAAATACCCCATGCGTATGAGGGGCCGAAGGACACACCTCGTGACAGGGAAAATACGATAATGACCGAGTTAGATCTTAACTCTAGGCTAGATTATGACCTATTAGAACATAAACTAACACCAGAGTCAAAAGGAAATGCAAGAATTGAAAAACTACGGCAAGTGCTGAATTTGGCGCACTTGTCTGATAGAGAATTCAGGACAGTGAAGAATATGGTCGAAAGCTATGCGGATATATTCTTTTTCGAGGGCGACAAGTTAACTATTACTGACGCCGCCGTACACACGATAGAAACTTCATCGGAGGTGCCTATCAATAAGCGGCAATATAGATTTCCGGAGGCCACGAAACGGCACATTAATAAGGAAATCGATGAAATGAGGGCGCAGGGTATTATTAGACCCAGCACTAGTCCCTGGAATGCACCGGTGTTATGTGTACCAAAAAAGCCGGATGCTGCCGGAAATAAAAGATACAGAATTGTGGTAGACTTTAGATCATTGAACGAAGTTACCAAGCCGTTTGTATACCCAATACCTCTTATAAATGAGATATTGGATAATGTTGGAGGAGCAAAATATTTCTCCTCAATTGATTTAAAATCGGGGTTCTATCAAGTCCCGATAGACCGCCGAGATGCGGCTAAGACGGCGTTTTCCACTCCCAAAGGCCACTTCGAATTTACACGGATGCCGATGGGGCTAAAGAACAGCCCCTCAACATTCCAAAAACTTATGAATACTGTTCTCTTTGAGATAGGGGACGTGAAAGCTTTTGTCTACCTCGATGACATTATAGTTTTCGGTGACACTATCACCGACCGCAAGCATGGAAAAGCTCACTCACTAGCAATATTTCATGCAAATGTGTTCTTTGATTCATCAGTTATCGTTCAACTATTTCCACTCGCGTACAAGTTTTCCATAGAAACGCTGTTGATTGTTTTTCGCATCTAAGAGTTCCGACTACCATAGAAGGAGACTGAATGATTCAAACACGATAGTATTTATTGTATCCAAGGTCACTTGCATTCAACATTATCGCGAGAATCTTTGAGAAGTTATCGCCAGTGATACAAAACTATGAATCCAAATGAACGTTAGATTGCGTTCAATTGTTTGCTTACCGGAGGAAGCAGATATCATCAATGCTAACGGAAATTGCAGCATGGTGCATTAGCATGTGATACTTGATATCACCAAGAATTATCGTGGTATATCACGGTGAAAGCACGACGTGGAGTAGCCGAATTCAGCCTACAAGCAGCCAACATTTGAAAGAATCATTGCGATCGCTTGAGTGCAATCGTTTACGATTCTTTCGTGAAACACTCGCTAGATGTAGCTCGCTCCGCCTAAAGCAGGCAATACTGAAACAAAATCATCAAAGAAAGCTACCATATATTTCATTGCTTTAAGTTGTCTCTTGCAAGCTTGAGAATGTGTAACTTTTAATAGCGATGGTTTGCTAGGATTGAAAGCTTATAAATAGCACGTTCAGAAATGATACCTGAATGATTGTTATGCGATACGAGTTTTTCCATCCTTGACCGACCGTAATGATAACTTGCGAAAAGTATTACAAGCTTTGCGCAAACATAACTTAAAAATAGAACCATCAAAGTGTCAGTTTTTGAAAAAGGAACTGGAGTATTTGGGTCATGTCGTTAATGAAGAAGGCATAAAACCCACCAATGCAAATATTAAGGCCAATCAAAGCCTTAAGCCACCCACAAACGTAAAAGGTATAAGGCCATTTCTGGGAACAGTAAATTTTTACGGGAAGTTTATCCCCAACATCGCGGAAAAGCGCAAGCCGCTGAATGATTTGTTGAAGAAAGACGCTAAATTTGTGTGGGGAAAAGAATGTCAGGAAGCGTTCGAATTCCTTAGAAACGCGCTGATTACAGAGCCAGTTTTAGTCCGGCCAGATTATCAAGACACTTTCGTTATTACGACAGACGCTAGCAATTATGCTATTGGAGCCGTCCTGTCGAATGAAAAATCCATGCACCGGCCGATCGCGTTCGCGAGTCGTGCACTTGTAGGTGCAGAGACCAGATATCATATCATAGAAAAGGAACTATTGGCGATTGTATGGGCCATAGAATACTTCAAATATTACATTTTTGGTCAAAGGTTTATCGTTTACACAGACCACAGACCACTTGTAGCGATTTGGAGGCTCAAAGAGACATCTCCAACGCTGACAAGATTGAGACTAAAGTTGCAGGGTTTGGAATGCAGCATCAGGTATAAACAGGGTAGCGAAAATATAGTCGCCGATTTTTTGTCACGTTTATCAGATGGGACGTGTCAGGGGCAAGAAAGTTCACCCCACAGGCAGATAGCCATGAAACGCCTGCTAGAGCAGCAGAAGAACGCTTCGGATGATTTGAACGGCACAATACAAGCTTTGAGTGCCATAGACATTGCGGACATCGCTGAGGACGAGGATGAGCAACAACTCGTCAACATTTCATATGATGACTTTTCACAGGCATTATCAAATGACCTGATACCAAGTGAGACGGTGGAAGTCTCGAAGAGAATATTGGACGAGAGGAATATCGAAGCTCGTCTTGTCATTTTGAACAGTCGGACGGCGTACAGAGAACTTCAGACACTGTATCAGCTGTCACAAGGATTGAAAGACTACGTAGAGGATGGTGTACTCAAATTTAAAGACAAGAAGGTGGGCGGTTTCATAGTAGACGGCAGCGAAAGTTCATTAATCGATTGCCGGAAATTTTTTTCACAATTTTTAGATAGCTTCAATAAGAGCCCCACGGCAGTAAAGGCAGCCGGGGTCATTCACCTAATATCATTCAGAAAAATCAAGCAACAGGAAGTTCTGCATATGATTCAGTTCCTAGCGGGTAAGCTAGAAAAACAAATAGTATTATATAATGCTAATAGCGAGCGTACAGTAATTGCGCCAGATCAAGTGGAAACAATTTTAAAGGAATTTCACGATGCACCCTTAGGAGGGCACGTAGGAGCGCGACGAATGCGCCAAAGAATTGGCACACTTTTTACGTGGGCTACGATGAAACGGGATATCGAGAACTACGTTCGGCAGTGTGATTCCTGCCAAAAGAACAAAATTGGAAGATCAAACAAGATACCGATGCAGATCACCACAACCGCATCGGAGCCATTTGAAAAATTATACATGGATATAGTAGTATTACCCGAGTCCGACTTAGGAAATCGTTATGGTCTGGTCATGCAAGACGACCTAACTAGATATTTAACTGTCGCACCTATGGAAAACCAAGAAAGCCAGACGGTAGCGAGGACTTTTGTAGAGAATTATATTTGCAAATTTGGCGTACCGTTGGAGTTAGTTACAGATAACGGTGCGAATTTTGTAAGCACACTCATGAAAGATGTGTGCAAAATTTTGAAAATTAAGAAAATAACGACGAGTCCGTACCACCCACAAGCAAATTTGGTGGAAAGATCTAATCGGGAGTTAAAAACTTACCTAAGGCAATTTATTGGCGGAAAACCGCACACGTGGGATAACTTACTCCCATTTTTTACGTTTCAGTATAATACTTCAGTAAACTCATCAACGGGGTACGCCCCTTTCGAATTGTTGTATGGACGTACAGCACGCATTCCCACCTCCATTTACAAGCGGAATGGAGTGGACAATTTGACATATGAAACATATACACAAGAGATGAAAAAAATATTTTTTGACCTCCACGCGAACGCGAAGGCCAACCTAAAGGATTCAAAAGAAAAGCGCAAGCAAGTTTATGACAGAAAGGCAAATGAATGGCAGCCCATGTATGGCGATTTAGTTTTAGTGAAATCAGTCCCGACAGGATCAGGTCAAAAGCTCCAGAATATGTGGAGAGGACCTTATGAAGCAGTGGAATTCCCAAGTGAAATGACCACAGTAATCAAAAACGGAAACCGTTTAGAGAAAGTTCATAATAACCGACTTAAACGATATTATGACTGATTATACGAACTTAAACTATGTTATAAAATAAAATGAAATAAAATAGGTTATAGTAGCAAGCACCTAAAGCTGTATGAAAAAGTATACTGAAATAAAATGACACGTGAAGAAATATGAATAGTCACCGATATTATGGAAAGCCTTTGATGGACAAGTGTCAAAAGGGCGGAACGTTTACTTGGGGAAAGACGTGGTTGAATTTATAGAAAAAAAAAAAATTATAATAACCTATCGTGTGGGAACACAGAAAACAGAAGCAAATAATACACAGGGAACGTTTTTACATAAAATGCGAATTTAACATGAGATAGATTCACAGAGTACAGATGACCCCGTTAGTGCGAGGCAGCTATTTGTACATTATGTACATGAATATATTAGGTCATCATTTAGAAAAGAGAGAGATAAAAATGAGGAAAAGATAAGATTTTTAACAATTATAAAAATTATGCTTTATTCATTACTTTTTTTTTATAAATTTATCAAAAAAATATTTAATTGCTCGCACTTAATTGGTCACCGGCCACCTTGGCCGGCGCAACCGTTGAATCACCTCGTCGAGGGGAAGCCCCTCGACCTCTTCGATGTCAGAGACCCACGACGCTCCCCGGTACACGTACCGGGTAAGACGCCGTAAGAAGGCCGGCGGCGCCTTCACTTGTCGCAAGCTGGCCTCCCAGCCAACGTTGTGCTCAAAAAGTTGTGCGTCTTCCGCAGTTGCTGGGCCCGGCACGCCGGCCAGGGCCCAACGAGCTTCGTGTCACGGCACGAGCTCCACAATCAATTTCGGTAGGGGTAAGTAGCCACGGTACGCCGCTCCCAGAAGCGCCAGGAGGGTGGTAACGCTGCAGACTGCAAACGATGGGGGTCTGGTCCAGAGGTATCTCCTGGGAAGGACATCCATCTCAACCAGGATGCGGGCGAAGAAACTAGCTCCTTCATGCCACAGGGGCATTCCAGTATCCAGACCGAACGTCATCTTGATGTAAGCGTTGAACAATAATGTATGCGTTAAACGATGGTGAAGGTGTTGAGCGACGTAGCAGGTATTGAACGACGGAGCAGGTGTTGAATGATGGTGCAAGCGTTGAACGAATGTGAATATTCGGCAGGCGGGGACCGGCTTAAGTAGTCAGAGCGGCTGATGTTTTGTTTGAAAAAGTCAACACAAATCATCGCGGCTCGCCGCGGGTTCGCAGCGCAGCCGCGTGGCCCTTGCAGGCATGCCTGACGCTGTCGCATGACGCACACGGGGGCATGTTTTGAAAAGCGCGCATAGCTTGATAGGAAAAACAAGAGCTATAGAGCGCCATCAATAATTGGATGGGTAATGAATATGCTTAATACGAAAAAAAAAGAATAATATTTAAGATTAAGGGGAATGCAATCGTGAGATTTTTTTTTTGTCCTCGGTGAGCCCCGATAATCGACTACTCAGTCTAAGTTAAAATTTTGGGAAAAAGATAAGAATATCATTATTACTAATTTTATTTTACACATATTGTGTGCATTCGTGTCTAATGGAATAAGAATAAAATATTAGGTAAACGAGGAAATGATAGAAGAAAAGAAAAAAAAAAGAGAAGGATGCCAGACCAGTAATGAGTAGTTATGTACCGCATTAAGAAAAGAAGTTTTTTCTTTTTCTTTCCTCTCAAGGATACTCGGGCTGATCTTCGCAATGGGTGCGATAAGATCACAGGAAATGAGGACCGAAATCAGAAATTTGCCCGTCACAGGGGTGGTGAGGGGGAAGTACAAGATGGAGATCATCCTATCCATGGCAAGCATAGAAGCAGAGGAAAGCTTTTTGAAAGACGCCGGCGAGAGGTTCTGGGGCACGTGCCGGGAGCTAGAGGCGATGATCAGCTCAATACATTGCGTGCAAGCGAACCAGAATTTAGCCACTCGGATAGGCGAGATTTTGGGTAAGAATAATTATATAAAAAATTTTTTTGGGACAAATAAAGCTACCCGGAGCGTTTGGACGGCTTTGGGGGCAATGGACACAGGCGACAGAACCAGGATAGATTATGACCTAGACAAATTGAGAGGCAACGAGGAGGTATTGAAGCAGGATCTGAGCCACCAGACGAATATCTTGGATGCCACATATGAATTTGTGAATTCATCAGTGTTGAGCATGGACGCAGATTTAGTGGATATGAGCAATAAATTCGAAAACCTCAGAAAAGAGGTAGCGGATAATGCGAATTTTACCGGACACTTTAGAAGAATGGTTGTCTTGGAAGCAAAATTACTGGAAATGAGCTTCTGGTTAGAGAACTTAAGTCGAAGTCTAGACAGGAAGCTGGACGCCGTCATCGCGACCCTAACTCAACGCATGACGGGTTACGACATATTAAAAAGATTGTTTACATTAGAAACACTACAGAGAAACTTAGAAGAGTTGGAAAGTACGTTGCACACCGGGTTATCATTCCCACGGGACAGCTATGGCAAAATAATAACGGAAACAATCGATCGTGCGGACTTCAAATATAAATACAATAACACGGGAAAGATCGTCCTGGAATTTCTCGTGCCTTTAATCAAGACGGAAAGATATGCCGCTCGTCGAATCTCATTTCCCCCCAGGATCGTGAACTCGACAGTCCTGATTTCTCACATCGACAAAGATGTTATCTTGTTCAGGGCGGAGAGCGAGTGGGGATACACCCTTTCCAGCGACGAATATAACAGATGCACTAAATTCAGGGACATCACGCTATGCGATATTAGGAAAGCTATGGAAAATTTACACAACAGCCAAAGCTGTGTGACTGAGGTAATTTTTAAAGGATCAACTGGCCGCTGTAGGACGAAAGCAGTGCAAACTGATCACGCAATATGGGTAGAGACAGGCGTAAGGAATATTTGGAAATACCTTGCGCCAAAGCAGATTAATCTGACAATTGAGACAGACGGTGACGTATCTCTGAAAACTGTGATTGGGGAAGGGGTCATTATAGTAACCCCGAACATGGTGGTATCTACCAATCACATACGACTAGAATATTACGAAACAGATTACGAATGGGATGCAAACGTTACGTTATTACCGAGTGATGCCAGAGAGATGCTGACCTCGGAGGTTAATTTCGAGATCGTGCCAGTATGGAATGGTACAGAAAAAGTATATACATATGTGAACCTAAAGAAATTATTTGATATAGGGGTAGACATACACGATATTAAAACAAAGAAGATGACGCTAAAGAATTTGATCTACGCACCGCTGGAAAACCCATGGACCAGCGTGCCGGTAGTAGCAGGGATCATTCTAGTGCTTTTACTGACATTATGTTTTTACAAAGGAAGGATTTCGTGCTGCGCGCGCAGGACGACGATAGAGAATTGGTCGGAGAAACCAACAAAAACGAAAAAGCTGTCAGCGCCGCGGGGTAGCGGGGCGCACGGAAGGCTCACGAGCAAGATATTTTTAGACCTGAAAACGAGTTATATGAGCAACCTAATGATGTCAGAGACGTTTTGGAAAATAGTAAACTAAACAAGCGACAAAGACAGGAAGATAAAGATTACGAGGAGATAGAGTTGCAAATCGGGAAATGTGCGACTCGGGAAAATATACAGCACACAAATATAAAAAGCGTCAAGGCACCACATACGAATATAACATGGGAGGATGAAAAGAAAGTAGCGGCAGCAGCGAAAGTACCGACAGCCGGGATGGTATTGAACATAACACCACAAAATAAAGAGATAATAAGAGACGAACGACCGCCGAGCACGAATCAAAAAGAAATGATTACTAGGGCCCCCGTGAAGCAAAAATGGCTCGGGGTAATATTGAAATAGGAAAATGGCCTCCGGGGGAAATTTTGTGGGGAAAAATAGGATTTCAACATTGACTAGCAAAGGACTAATAGGAACGAACGACGGAGGTAGGCTTAAACTGCTGCGAAGGGACTGCCGGTTATAGGATTCAGCTGTTCTTTTCCTTTTTACTATACATCGAGTGAAAGTATTTAATGGGAGTCGTTAACCCAGCATATTCAAGGTGGATGCTGATGAATGAGAGAGGCAAGGGCGTAACGAACCCGGAGTGATTGTGGGATTCTTCCTTTCTTCTTTTTCCTACGAGTATGCTAACC
Source organism: Wyeomyia smithii (assembly GCF_029784165.1). Lineage (NCBI taxonomy): Eukaryota > Metazoa > Arthropoda > Insecta > Diptera > Culicidae > Wyeomyia > Wyeomyia smithii. The sequence goes on along the minus strand of NC_073696.1, from coordinate 141,938,601 downwards.
ATCTTTTCTTCCAGGAATCACTAGGCAGGGGGTCGTACCTTCGAAGGGTAGTGGGAGAGGCAGTATGCGGTCTACTGCATACCAGGAGAAGAGTAAGTAGTGTGTAAGTATGACAGTAACACGAATCAAAAAGAAATGATTACTAGGGCCCCCGTGAAGCAAAAATGGCTCGGGGTAATATTGAAATAGGAAAATGGCCTCCGGGGGAAATTTTGTGGGGAGAAATAGGATTTCAACATTGACTAGCAAAGGACTAATAGGAACGAACGACGGAGGTAGGCTTAAACTGCTGCGAAGGGACTGCCGGTTATAGGATTCAGCTGTTCTTTTCCTTTTTACTATACATCGAGTGAAAGTATTTAATGGGAGTCGTTAACCCAGCATATTCAAGGTGGATGCTGATGAATGAGAGAGGCAAGGGCGTAACGAACCCGGAGTGATTGTGGGATTCTTCCTTTCTTCTTTTTCCTACGAGTATGCTAACCATCTTTTCTTCGTGGAATCACTAGGCAGGGGGTCGTACCTTCGAAGGGTAGTGGGAGAGGCAGTATGCGGTCTACTGCATACCAGGAGAAGAGTAAGTAGTGTGTAAGTATGACAGTAACAAGAGACAATTCGAAAAGTAAATGATTACAGATTAAAAAGAGATTCAAGAGATTAGGAAAAAAAAAAGACGAGACAATTTTTATAAAAAAATGATATGAGGTGCTGAAAAAGTCAGGGGTATTAGTCGAATATCGTAAATGAAGACAGAGAATAACGATGAATGTTCACAACGAAAAGATTTATTTATGAAACAAAAGATGAAAGAAAAAAAAAAGAGATTTAACCGACTTGATGAAACAAAGATTGAAGGATGAAAGAATAATCCACTAGGTCGAGACAGACTCATTTTATGTTAATCGAAAAAGTTTAAGAAAATGAAAGAGGATGCTTAAAAAAAAAAAACAATGAGATGGAAAAAAATGCAACCAAAGCAGAGCATTTAAGCTACTTAATAACATTGTAGAAAGTTATTTAAAGAGCATAAGAACAGTTGATGAAAGAAAGTTAATAATGAGCCACAAGACAAGTTAAACTGATATTTTAACGCGGATTAAAGAAGAAGAAAAGCATAATACAGATAAATGGATTGGTATGTGTCGAAATGATTTTTTATGTAAATCAAAAAAAAAAAAAAATCGACCACCAAAGCTAGAGAACATATGATAAAAGAAGAAAAAAAAAATAAACAATTGGTGAATAATGCACATTTGAAAAGTTATGTTTGTAGAACCGGATAAAATCCAATACTAATAATGATGTACATCTTAGTAGGGGAAGAAAAACCAAAGTATGTCATCCGAAAATAAGAAAATTACGGGCCTAGACTGTAAGTAGAAGCCTAGGGTAGATAATAGAGTGCAAGAAGCCCGTACGCGAGTGAACAGTAATCTTAACCAGCAAGTGGAAAAAGTAGAGAAACCAAAAAAAAAATTGAGAAAATAATGGCAAAAAAAAAATGCACCACTTGCTAAGTAGGGCAACTAGCATCTAAGAATTGACTACGTGACAAGTTCCCGATCATCGAAGACGACCGAGAGGGATGCTGAGATGGGGCATACCATGATGCCCAGTACAGCGCGAAAAAGGAAAAAACAGGCGGATGCGAGGGGAGTCGAACGGCGAGTGCAGAAGGCCCACGGGGGTGAGAGACACGGCAGATGACCACACCTAGGGGAAAACAGGTAGGAATGGCCCACGCAAGACTGACGCAAAACCAAAACGCAGAGAAAAAAAAAGAACTGACGGCCTGCTGTGCAAAAATCACTGTCCAGATTTTCGCGTTTAGCAGTAGCATATGAGAGACGTCGAGAGGGGGCGTAATTCAAAAACAACCACCCTCCCCAAGAAGTCCCAAGAATCATACCCCAGGAAGTCTCCGAGAGAAAAACCTAGAAAGACAATTAAGGAAAACATACAGCGGCCAAGCTTGCCTAGGCCCTCAATACTTGTTGCAAAAAGAGAAAACATTATTGAATACACACCGCAAGCAGGTTGCGTGCCAGTGACCTAGTCTACACTGCAGAAAAGAATAATAACGGTATAAAAGTTAGGTTGCCAAAAACCCGTTAACAGTAACAAAGGCCAAAGTTGTGCTGACTAAGCCAGCATAGCGTCACGATTCACCAGGCACGCAGTAGTACCTACCTAAGAATGACGAAACGCATGCACCAGGCACGCAGTGTCTATACCCGTAAGAATGACGAAACGCATGCACCAGGCACGCAGTGTCTATACCCGTAAGAATGACGAAAACAACGGAGAATGCAAGCAGGTACGGAAAGAGGCGCGGTAGAACCACCAAAACAAAAGGTTCAAAGCCGGCGCAACCAAAACAAACACGAACTCGCAGTACGACAACGCGCCCGGCGCCCATGAGCACACAGCACACGGCACACCCGAGTACAGCACGGCCATCGATCGGCGACGACCCTTCGGCCAGACGCACTCTTCCCGTTACAGACCCCCCCCCCCCGCAACCAAGGCACACCAGTTCGAGCGGCGCTTAAACACGACAGCTGAACAGCGGATATCTTCACGACGCAGCGCATCAGGCGAGCAAGCAATTGTTAATTCTAAATAAGGAAAATGTCATGTATAATAATGTAAACTAATGTAAACTGCCAGAGAAAAAAAAACATATTATAAAAAAAACAACGGTGTGTATAGCTGCATAAAAACTAGAATAATTGTAATAAAAAAATAATTGTAGAGAAAAACACACCTATCGGCCATCAGAACAGACCATGTGACCATTATCTCTTCTAGATAATGGCCAACTAGGCGGGGTGGCAGATGTGACGTCACACCCCGCGCAGAAAATACCTTATGTTCCGTCACGCAGAATTTTGTGATACGGTACATTTTAGCTTAGTCCGAAAAACAGTAAACCTTCCGTTGAAAGAAATGAAAAACAGGTAGAGTGTAGAACCAGGACACGGCCGCCTGCCGTTGTCCCCTAAAAACAAGATCATTTGTAAAGAAAGCAGGAAAAATCTTGAAGAAAGACCGCGAACGGTTCTGCTAGGCAAACGTTGGCGAAACATTTGGTTTCCTTGACAAAGGACCGCGTACGGCTCTGTCAACATACTAGGTATCAACAGATTATGCAATAGGCGGCAGAGAACTTCGCGCAGCCTTCTGCTGTGCTACAGGCAAACAAACTCGAATAAAATAAACAAGTTTTGTGTTGTAAACAAAACAGAAGTCGCCGGTTCAACGGTGTTGATGCTCTCGCATGCGTTCTATCGTACATGCGGTACTAGATCATAGGTTAAGAGATTAGTAAGGTAAACAGAGAGTGGAGAAAGTCTCTCTCTCTGAGTTACCGGTAGGGTATATTTAAGTAGTGATGTACGAAAAATAAAAGTTAGTTAGTCCACCGTTATCTTGTGTATTAATTCCGCGCCAAAGGCGCGTACAGGGATATCTAGTAGAAGAATTCCCTGGTAGGTTATAACCTACACACGGGCAGTGGACCCACGTACTTGAGTCCTATGGCCAGTCAATTCGCACGATATGCAGCAGTAATGATCCTTCCGCAGGTTCACCTACGGAAACCTTGTTACGATTTTTACTTCCTCTAAATCATCAAGTTCGGTCAACTTCAGCGAGTCAAATGCAATCCGCGAGGGACCAACAAATGTTCACTTCCAGAGACCTCACTAAATAATTCATCGTTAGTAGCGACGGGCGGTGTGTACAAAGGGCAGGGACGTAATCAACGCTAGCTAATGATCAGCACTTACTGGGAATTCCAGGTTCATATGGACCGTTTCAATCCATAATCCCGACTAAATGAGCATTTCAGTGATTTTCCGTCCCTTTCGGGATAGGGTACACGCTGCTGCTCACGTTGTAGCGCGCGTGCAGCCCGAACATCTAAGGGCATCACGGACCTGTTATCGCTCAATCTCATTTTGCTGAACACAAAGCGTCCCATTAAGTAGAAGTCAACCTCGAGAAGTTGACGTATTATCAGGTCACACTACACCGTCGGTCGAAAGCACCGATGACCTCACAGATCAGACCGACCGAAAGACCGACCACCACCGCGAAGCCGGGTCCAACCGAACGGGATCGTAATGTGACTACTGACAACGTTCTATTTATATGATTGAGTCACGTTCGTTACCGGAATTAACCAGACAAATCACTCCACGAACTAAGAACGGCCATGCACCACTACCCTTAACTTTGAGAAAGAGCTTTTAATCTGTCTTACCTCAATAAGCTCGGACCTGGTAAGTTTTCCCGTGTTGAGTCAAATTAAGCCGCAGGCTACACTCCTGGTGGTGCCCTTCCGTCAATTCCTTTAAGTTTTAACTTTGCAACCATACTTCCCCCGGAACCTGATTTTGGTTTCCCGGAAGCTACTGAGAGCACCAAAATGTAGCGTCTCCCAATTGCTAATGGGCATAGTTTACGGTTAGAACTAGGGCGGTATCTAATCGCCTTCGATCCTCTAACTTTCGTTCTTGATTAATAAAAGCATCCATGCAAATGCTTTCGCTTTAGTTAGTCCTACGACGGTCCACGAATTTCACCTCTCGCGCCGTAATACTGATGCCCCCAACTACTTCTGTTAATCATTACCTCTTGATCTGGATTACAAACCAACGAATATTGAGACCGAGGTCATATTCCATTATTCCATGCAAGATTATTCTCGGCCATAGTGGTAGCCTGCTTAGAGCACTCTAATTTGTTCAAGGTAATAGCAGCTGGGCTTGTGGGGAACGCCAACACCCGATGAAAGGCATCAGACGCCACTGAACGGCGGGCGTACGCGATGCACGCGCAAACGCACACCGGCCCGCAAACGCACCGCACACCCAGTCTTATAGTCGCAACAATCCAGTGACCTACGATCATTATCCGATGTAGCACCCGTGTTGGGCAAGAATAAACTTCGAACGTTTTAACCGCAACAATTTAAATATACGCTAGTGGAGCTGGAATTACCGCGGCTGCTGGCACCAGACTTGCCCTCCACTTGATCCTTGTTGAAGGATTTATGCTCAACTCATTCCAATCATAAAACATCATACAAGAGCCTTATGTTGTTATTTCTCGTCACTACCTCCCCGCACCGGGATTGGGTAATTTACGCGCCTGCTGCCTTCCTTGGATGTGGTAGCCATTTCTCAGGCTCCCTCTCCGGAATCGAACCCTGATTCCCCGTTACCCGTTGCAACCATGGTAGTCCTCTATACTACCATCAATAGTTGATAGGGCAGATATTTGAAAGATCTGTCGCCAGTGCTAGACCATACGATCAACAAAACTATCCAGATTTCAACTCAACACGTCACGTAGGACGATTTGACTAATAATTGCACAGGTTCCGCGAGGTTCCTGTATTATGCCTGTATTAGCTCTAGATTTTCCACAGTTATCCAAGTAACTAGTTCAATGATCTTGTATATTATAGCTGTTATACTGAGCCTTATGCGGTTTCACATTAAATCTGTTCGTACTTAGACATGCATGGCTTAACCTTTGAGACAAGCGTATATTACTGGTAGGATCAACCAGAATTCATCACACAATTTAACTCGCTCACAAAAGATCGATTGCGGCGTCTTTGCAACGCACGCGCTCTCCCAATAGATGTGTCCCTCAAGCGGGCCCTGTGTGCGCATATTACTCATGTGTGTGTATATCGTTCCGTACAACCTCACCGCAATGCTTTTCCATCGTATCGTTCAAACGTTCAAACGCAGTTTATCCGTTCCCGTATATCGGAAGCATAGCACTTGTCAAAAGATTACCACTTTGCGCGCTTACCACACACCTTTGTGAGTCGGCATTCTCGGTTGGGGTCATAATACATGCTACTGCCGCTACATTCGTAACGTGGTAGCCGTATAACATTCATGCTTCTCCCTCTTCGCGCGCAATTGTGAGACCACAACACACCACCACACCGGGCGGTGAACTGCGGCTGCCACTCACAGACAACACGCTACCAGCGGCAGAGCGGGTAAGCGGAGTGTAAGCGAGCGAACTGGTTGATTGACTACCCACCAGCCAGCCAGCCACGCCACACACACTTCACACCTAGCACCGTCTTCGCTCTGTTTATGCCCAACAGAGATAGATGCAGCAGGCCGCATGCCACCCTACCTGTGAATGCACACACCGTGTCAGTGAGAAGTACTTTTCCGTACCAACCTCAGACTCAGACACCCTCCTATAGATACGAAAATGTATAATAATAACAGAATTCGACACACGTTTTGCACCCTCATACTGCGCCCACAGACCGAACCGTAGTGTACGGACCGGCTAGCACGGCATCGCATGGTCGACCGTCATCCTACCGTGCATCAGTGTGCGAGCCAGCAGCCGGTCTGTGGTGTATGGGCTACTGAGAATGACAATCAATGTCACGTAGCCGGCACATAGTGTACCCAGTGCTTTGTAAAGGATCGCAAGTTGACTGTTAAAACACGAATGCGATCGTTTTCCGCAGTCAACTTGTCTGCTCGGCATAGTACAGCGATCGCCCGGAGAAAGAGCAGTCAAAGTGGAATTGAACATTTTTTTAGTTCCTAGGTGGCGGTCATTCGCTATGGCAGCGCTCGTTTATTTCGTTCAATCTTTCATTATGTATACGTTCAAGGCACAAAGTGAATAGGGCAGTTGGTACCATTTCTACAGCTTCGCTGAGTTGCGGGCCAGCGAAAATGGCACCGAAGGCGGGAAGTTAAGAATGAAACAACTTTTGGTCGCTTACGCGGCAATTAACACATGTGATTTGCTATTTCCTTATTGTGTGCTTTGCATTTGAGGTGGATGGCCTTGAGATTTTTTTTTGTGACACGACTGTGGTTGTAGCGTATCCTGCGCTGCGAAAGCGGCTCGCCCTACCGCAGTTTAATGTACAGGTATACTTAAGGCTGTACATTAACCCACGGTAAGGCGAACCGCCTACGCAGCGCAGGCCGCGCCAGTATGTTTTAGCCTCACAGTCTTTCGTGAAGGTGTAAAAGAAATCATATTTTCTAATCAATATTTTGTACCGTAAAACGGGGTATCATTGATCAGTTTTACCCTTCTCATGAATAGTTGTAATAAAACTGCCCCGTGATTACTTTTGCTAAATTTGAGTAAAACATCTTAGTCTTGTGTCATTCGAGATCTGAACAGTATTGCATTGTTTGAATTTTTTATTGTTTTGATAACCAAATTTTAAAATCAATTTGATCGTTATATTTCTTACTCTCAGTAAGTGCCAAAAATGCACTTTATACTAGTCGAATATTAAACATTTCGTATTCATTGACATGTTTCCCAAATCCGTTATCTAATTTTCTCAATCAACTAGAAAAAATTTTATGGAAATTTATTACATTTATAATATTATTATTAATATAATTTATCATCGAAAGGTGAAATTACATATGGCATAAAAATGACTCGCAGTAGGCCGCGGCTAGGTGCAAGGACAGGACTATCCTACGCAATGAGAGCAGTCAAGGAGAACGTGATGTCAATCCGAAAAGCGTCTCTAAACATGTTATCAAAGCAATATCTAACATTTTTAGTTCAAAAAAGTTTCAAAACAATTCAAAATTGACACCGATCAAAGTTACCCCAAATAAGGAAACAATGACGAAAAACAAATGTTTTAATGTTCAAGATTTTCGAAGGGCTTTAAAAACTAACTTTTCAAGTTCTAAGGATGCCAATACTGGTACTAAAAATATGAAAACTGTAATTTCAGTTGTAAAATATATAAATACACAGGGGTCTTTTTTTTACGCGGTCGGTTGTATCGCGTTGAAAAAATCCGCGTATAAAAAACCGCGTAATTTTAAAAAATTGCTTAAAAAAAATCCATTCAATAATAAGATCCGATTCAAAATAATGGCACGTAAGTAAATATAAACTTGAAAAATGATATAAAAATGGTAACGAAACACACAAAATAAGTTTTCAGTGCTTCTAAAATGAAAAATCATTGAAGAACATGACAATAACTTTTTTATAATAATTTTGCTACATGTTTAAGCTTTCGTTTTTTAAACGGTAGTAAATGGCAACGACCCTGACTCGTATCGTTGTAAAATTATTAATGTATTTTTGTTTCTTCTTCCCGAATCAACGGAAATTGCCTATTTTTTGATAATAACAGCAAATATATTAAAAATATGCATTATTTAGATTAATAAAACTAAAAATATTAAAAATAGATTAATAAAACTAAAAGTATCTTATTGTCATGAACCATACGATTGATTTTTACTTTATTGGATTTACTCATACTGAACTTATTTCGCGTAAAAATAATCGTCACTGTGCTACAGCGATTTAGAACTTCTAAAGTGACCTAGTGTAGGTTGTAGGTCTTGTTGAGTATAACATTCGCTTGTACTAGAAATTTTACAAACACCCTCAAAATCTGAAGTTAGGGTCAAAATACGGTTTTTTGGACCTCAGCGCATATAATATTTTTTAACTCAGTCATTTATCATTAGATTTTTAATATTTAAGCAGTTTCAGAAAGCGGATAAATAGAGCTTTCAAAATATATACAGGTTTTTACTAATATCAATAAAACATGTTGAGTTATTTGAGTTTAAATAAAGGTTTTTAGATTTTTTCGCGCAGTTTTTCGACTTAATTTGGAATTTGCCGTTTTTTTGAGAAACATACCACAAATATATAATAAATATTTTGAAAGCATATTCAATTCCGAATCAAATGAAAGTATTTTGGTGAAAATCGGTTGATTTTTGGCTAAGTTATATATATTTTTTTAGAAAACCAGTATTTTTGGCTTCTATCGCACAATTATTTCACGGAGCTACAAATGATAAAAAATGCGAGAACTTTTGATGTGACTTAGTGTGGGTTATATTAGATCAATGATCTAATTAATCAGCCAATATAGGCTTTTACTTAGTATAAGTCGGGTCTTCTTCAATCAGTTATTAAAAACTATCTTTAGATTTAATCTTCTTAATTGTCTCCGTACGTACTCGTTCACGGCTCAAATCAGAAAGCTCTTATATTCGGTCTTTTCATGCTATCATTTATCGAGAGCGAGAAGTCTCTCGCATCGATTGGTTTTAGTACAATTTATTATTTTTACATGCTTAATTTAAATAAATAAACTTTCAGTATATAACAGGTTATAGTTTAAGTCATGTGTTACTTGCGCGTTTACTTTAAGTTTTTCAAAAAACCCCAAAAATTATAAGTTAAGGTCAAAACCCTGCTTTTGACGTGGGACTACGTCTTTGTTTACTATACTGGGATGCATTCAGTAAAATTGGAAATAAAAACTGGCAAATGTTACGTCAGATTTCAAACGTTAATAACAGCATAACCACATGATGGATAACAATAACCAATATGTTGTTGGATACATAAAATGTATAACAATTTTGTAATATGCTAGTTATCACTCTAATTTCATTGCTAAGCGGTAAAATTGATAAAAAATAACAAATTTACGCGAATAATAAACCAATTACATGCGAGCATTCCTAGCACAGACGCCGTGAATGGACACCATCCGTTCCCTGTGGTATTCTCTGTATCAATATCGAAATAAAAATTGACAGAGTCTCCCCGTCCCAATAGGTCTATTTATTTTTGCTTCCATGAGCTTAGACTAAAATGATGTTTCGAAGGTTAAAGTTTTCCGAAAAGCTCGAAACAATCCCCACTCTTGAACAATTTCTAAACCTGCTTTCAGAACCTAATAAAAACTGATGTCTTGAAAGAAAACATGCCGGTAAAAGCAACAGTACCAGTGGAGTAAAAAACCGCGGGTCTTTCGTCGTCTATGATTGCAGCGGTACTCTTCTATTCGTACATTTCAGCGGTACACTTCTATTAATACTGCAGCGGTACTATTCGTATTGCAGTGGTACACTTTTGTTCGTACATTTCTATACGTGTGCAATCAAGGAATAACTGCAGTGCTGCTGTTGATGGTGATTGAAAGTTTATCTCATAAATATGATTACCATAAATTACTCAACAAGAATTGTAAATTTTTGCAACCGATATATATTTAATTCTATTTTCGATATTCACTAAATAATCGTGACCGGATAGTATCAAGAGAGTAAATTCATATATGTATACCTACATTTATGGAAGAGTAAGAGCCTGCGAATGCTTGTGAATTTTTGGTTTGTTTACTAAGATTCATTCAGAATCTCCTTTTCCATTTCAAAATTGTTAGATGATATATTATTTTCTAAGCTTTTCCATAATAAACGTATATTAGCTGTCTTCGTAATACAGTGAATGTAGTTGTAGGCAAATGAAAAAAAAAATGTCAAGCAAAAAACAAAAATGGAATTGTAGATTGCTACGATTTTTTGCTGGAACTTGTTAAAAATTTTATTTAAAATGAACCTTTGTAAGGGCTTCCATTTTATTTTAAAAGTTAGGTCCATATTATAGTTTTGATTTAATCAGAGTTAAATAAGACAAAACCATTCATTATGATAACGTAAGTAATATTGGATTTGGTTTTTGAGGATATAGAGTTAATTCTGAATTTGACGCCCTACGAGAAATTTCTGGTGCTTCCTTCAATAAGCATGATATGCTTGTGCCTTGTATTTGATGTTGTTTGCACAAAAAATACTAATGGCATAATATCGTAAGATATAAACGATATTCTTTCGAGTGTTGTTGAATATATTTCAAAAATTGATTTCCAGGGGAGGCTAAAAATAAAATACGTACAGCCGCTGAGCAAACACATTGATTCTGTCTGCAGACTCTGTATATTTTGTAACAAAAAATTCCCTAATTACAGTGTTTAGTCCCACGTCACCATTTCATACAACCCTAGGGTTGTATACCTTGTAGTATTTACCTTAGCTTACATTTTTATGTTTAATTCGGTTATTTTCCAACCAATTTTTTTATATTTTGGCTGTTTTGGATAGGCGAAAAATAGAAACTTTGAATTGGAAAAATGCAAAAATTACTCCAATTTTAAAACCGGATAAGAACCCAGCTGAAGTTTCAAGTTATAGACCAATCAGTTTGCTTTCTTCAATAAGTAAACTGTTCGAGAGAATTATTCTTAACAGGATGATGTCACACATCAACGAAAATTCAATTTTTGCAAATGAACAGTTTGGATTTCGCCATGGGCATTCCACAACTCATCAATTGCTCAGAGTTACTAATATGATACGAGCTAACAAATCTGAAGGTTATTCCACTGGAGCTGCTCTTTTAGACATAGAAAAAGCATTCGACAGTGTTTGGCATAAAGGTTTGATTGCGAAATTGCAAACCTTTAATATTCAAATTTTCCTAATCAAAATTTTAAAAAAATATCTTATTGATCGAACTCTGCAGGTTGTCTATCAGAATTCAAAATCTGATAGATTTCCTGTCAGAGCAGGTGTACCTCAAGGTTCAGTCTTGGGTCCAGTCCTGTACAACATATTCACTTCAGATCTTACTGATTTGCCTCCAGGATGCACAAAGTCATTGTTCTGCGATGACACAAGCATTTCCGTAAAAGGAAAAAGTCTTCGTGTCATATGCAGTCGATTGCAGAAAAGTTTAGATATTTTTTCTTCCTACTTGCAAAAGTGGAAAATCTCTACCAATGCTTCTAAAACTCAAATGACAATTTTTCCGCATAAGCCTAGGGCTTCTTTCCTCAAGCCAAACAATAATTTTATTTTAAGTTGGTCTGACAAGGTTAAGTACTCGGGACTAATTTACGATAAAAAACTTATTTTCGAAGAGCACATTGAGAGTATACAAGCCAAGTGCATCAAATATACGAGATGTTTATATCCTCTCATTAACTTTGTTTAAGGAACAAACTTATGATTTACAAACAAATTTTTAGACCAGCAATGCTTTATTATGTACCGATCTGGTCAAGTTGCTGTTCAACAAGGAAGAAAACACTCCAAAGGATTCAGAATAAAATTCTGAAAAGGATTTTGAAGCGTCCTCCTTGGTTTGGTACACTCAAATTACATAGACTTACTGGTGTTGAACCATTAGAAGCTATGTCAAATAAAATTAATAACAATTTTCGACAAAAATCGTTGCAATCCTCAATTACTACGATAAGCTCTCTTTATAACCAATAAGTTTGCAATTAAGTTAGTTGTAAGTTTACTTCCCCTTTTCTGACAAGTAGGTTTAAATCCCTACGAATGATAAGTCCTAATTGCGAAAGCAAACAAATCCTAACAATTAAAATTACAAATTTCTAACAGTGTTGAGAAGTCACCATTTGTCCATTTGGACACACATACGCATTATTCACTAATATTTATCATAAATACTTAAGCTACTAACAACTCCCCCCTTAAAAAAAAGAAACTTTGAGAAATATGAATATGTTTAAAGAGTTTACCTATATGTGATGAATAGTTTTAAAATAAATAAGATGATTCATAATAAATAAAATAAGATGATTTATATTTTTTTTTTCAAATTTTACCTATATGTGATAAATAGTATGTTACACTCAAGAAGACCTACTGTTTTTTCGGTCGATCATGAACATAAACGAAAAACGGAATGGTAATGCAGACAGAACATTGTACGAGATTTCCCGAACGGCCTTGTATACCGAGGCCGTGCTCCTTTTGCGGAAACAACGCACGCAGCCCGTTGCATATTCGTGAATGTTGAAGACTGTTTGACTGCTTTTTCGGTCGATCATGAACGCAAACGAAAAGTGGTATGTGAATGCCGGCGGACGATTTTATGACGGACATGAAAGACAAAGCGGCGGTCCTTTTGCGGAAGCAAACGTTGCCCGCAGCTCGTTCCACATTCGCTTTGCTTTAAACCGTTCTTTGAAATTGAACATGCTGCAGATACAAGTTGAAAATGAGCGAAGGATCGCACAAAAAGGAAAGCATGTAACGAGAAAACGTTCAAGCGTCTTTTTAGAAAAGGATTTTTCAAAGCTCTGTTCGGCTGACGTTCCTGAGATAACCGAGGATGCGCTTCTAAAGGCGGCGAAATGGTTGAAAACCTCCAATGCTCCAGGACCTGATGGTATCCCTGCTGTCGTGTTCAAAAAATGCATCAGTGAGCTTGCTAATCCACTAGAAAAATATTTAATTGGTCTTTACGACAAGGCAAATTTCCGGCTCTTTGGAAAAACTCGCATATTGCTCCGATTCATAAAAAAGGAAACAGACAAGATGTTCGTAATTATCGAGGTATTACATCACTAAGCGCCTGCTCCAAATTATTTGAAATGATTCTAAGTGATCACCTGCTGTTTCACACAAAAAGCATCATCTCCAGTGATCAACACGGTTTTTATCCTGGTCGTTTTGTGACAACTAATTTGCTTTATTTCACTTCGGACTGTATCGCTCATATTGAAAACGGGAAGCAGGTCGATGCTGTATACACAGACTTGAATGCTGCGTTTGATAAAATTGATCATCGAATATTACTCGAAAAACTCGCTAGAATGGGTGTCTCCAAAGACCTGGCTAAATGGTTGCAATCGTACCTAAGTGGTAGAAGCCTGAGTGTCAAACTTGAATCCTGTACATCCTGACGATTCACAAACACCTCCGGCGTTCCTCACGGGAGTAATCTTGGACCGCTCCTTTTCGTTTTGTTTATGAATGATGTCGCATCCCGTCTTGGTAGAGGATGTAAACTGTTCTATGCTGACGATCTAAAGATATTTATGGTCATTGACAATTTTTCAGACTGCCAAAGACTGCAAGTTTTGTTGGATATTTTTGAGGATTGGTGTCAAAAAAACCTAATGACTATTAGTGTCCAGAAATGTGCTGTAATTTCATTTCATCGATGTAGAAATCCCATATAAGCCACTTATACAATCGGACGTACACCTCTTGCTCGTGTCAATGATATTAACGACCTTGGGGTACTACTTGATGATAAATTGACTTTTGGGCCGCATCGAGCCAATAAACCGTGCAAGTCGTCAGTTAGGATTTCTTATGAAGGTGTCTAAAGATTTCACTAATATCCATTGCCTGATATCGTTATATTCGGCGTTAGTAAGATCGATTGTGGAGTCGTCAGCTGTAGTGTGGGCACCATACCAGACAACTTGGATTGATAGGATTGAGAGACTGCAGAAGCGTTTTGCCCGTTTCGCACTTCGTAGACTTCCTTGGACAGACAGGCTGAACCTTCCTCCTCATGAACACCGTTGTAATCTGTTAGGGATTGCTTCTCTCGAACGTAGAAGAAAAATTCAGCAGGCAATAATTGCTGCTAAAGTTATTCTTGGTAAAATCGACTGCCCGACTCTTCTAGGCAAGTTTTCCCTGAATGCTCCTGGTCGAATTCAACGCAGATCACTGGATGAAATGTTTATAACGCCGTTCCACCGCTCTGTCTTTGGATACTTTGAACCAATCTCCAGAATAATCCGTACCTTCAACAAAACTAGTCAACTGTTTGATTTTGGATGTTTCTCGAATATTTATAAACAGAAACTGCTATCAGCTAGACTTTTTTAATACCTGTTAAATTTAAGTAGTTTTTTTTATTCATTAAGACTATAACGTGTCAGATGAATTATAATAAATAAATAATAATAATAATAATAATAATAATAATAATAATAATAATAATAATAATAATAATAATAATAATAGTTTGATACCCCTCCCTCTTCTGGAAGGGAGGGGTCCCATACAAATGAAATACAAATTCATGTACATCTCGCAAACTAACCAAGCAAATGGAACAAAATTTGGCAGGGGGATGTTTTTAGGGGTAACAAATATAACCATTTTGGTTTGACACCCCTCCCTCTACGGAAAGGGAGCATACAAATGAAACACTAATTTCTGCACATCTCAAGAACTTACCAAGTAAATGGAGCCAAATTTGGCAGGTGGATGTTGGGGTATCAAATATATCCATAACAGTTTCACACCCCTCCCTCTTTTAAAAGGGAGGGGTCCCATACAAAAGAAACACAAATTTCGCACAGCTCGAGAACCAATCCACCAAATAGAACCAAATTTGGCATGTAAATGTTTTTAGAGGTAATAAGTATGTCTATAATGGTTCGTCACCCCTCCCTCTTATGTGAGGGAGGGGTTCTAAACAAATGAAACACAAATTTCTGCACATCTTGGATTTTGAATGACGCCCAGAGGCCAGAAATTGTCTCCAAATGCCATTTTAAAATCCAATATGGCGACTTCCGGTTCCAAAACAACAGTGGCAGATGACCAAATAACACTCAATATGGGTATTTCCGGTATTGTTATAATGCACTGAAGCCACAAATCGACAACATTGTTGTTCATTCAGGCAACATTGTGAAATGTAAGATGACGACTTCCGGTGAATGAGAAACTACCGAGAATGACCAAATCCCACCCAATATGGGTGTTTTTTCAACAACAATGACGCTCAGAGGCCAGAAATTGTCTCCAAATACCATTTTCTCCGGTTTCTGAAAAACAGCCAAAAATGGCCGATTTTCATCCAATAGGATATGCTTCGATACCAGAATGATACACAAAAGTTAGAATCGACCACAGACACCATTTTGAATTCTAAGATGGTGACATCCATTCTGGAAAACAGCCGAAAACGACTAAATAACATCTATTATGGGTGTTTCTTGAACCAGAAATACGCTCAGGGGCCAGAAATTGTCTCCAAATGCCATTTTAAGATCCAGGGTGGTGACTTCCGGTTTCTGTAAAATAACCTGAAGTGACCAAATACCACCCAATATGAGCGTTTCTTCAACCAGAATGATGCATGGAGCTAAAAATAGACCTCAGACAACATTTCGAATTGTAAGATGGCAACTTCTGGGAAATAGCCGAATATTACTACATATGAATATTTCCGTGATCGAAATAATGTATAGAAGCCAAGCATTGACCCTGGACACCATCTTGAATTCGAAGATGACCACTTTCAGTTTCCTGAGATTATTATATATATAAATATATATATATATATATATATATATATATATATATATATATATATATATATATATATATATATATATATATATATATATACAAATATAAATATAAATATAAATATAAATATAAATATAAATATAAATATAAATATAAATATAAATATAAATATAAATATAAATATAAATATAAATATAAATATAAATATAAATATAAATATAAATATAAATATAAATATAAATATAAATATAAATATAAATATAAATATAAATATAAATATAAATATAAATATAAATATAAATATAAATATAAATATAAATATAAATATAAATATAAATATAAATATAAATATAAATATAAATATAAATATAAATATAAATATAAATATAAATATAAATATAAATATAAATATAAATATAAATATAAATATAAATATAAATATTAATATAAACATAAATATAAATATAAATATAAATATCAATATAAATATAAATATAAATATAAATATAGATATAAATATAAATATAGATATAAATATAAATATAGATATAAATATAAATATAAATATAAATATAAATATAAATATAAATATAAATATAAATATAAATATAAATATAAATATAAATATAAATATAAATATAAATATAAATATAAATATAAATATAAATATAAATATAAATATAAATATAAATATAAATATAAATATAAATATAAATATAAATATAAATATAAATATAAATATAAATATAAATATAAATATAAATATAAATATAAATATAAATATAAATATAAATATAAATATAAATATAAATATAAATATAAATATTAATATAAACATAAATATAAATATAAATATAAATATCAATATAAATATAAATATAAATATAAATATAGATATAAATATAAATATAGATATAAATATAAATATAGATATAAATATAAATATAAATATAAATATAAATATAAATATAAATATAAATATAAATATAAATATAAATATAAATATAAATATAAATATAAATATAAATATAAATATAAATATAAATATAAATATAAATATAAATATAAATATAAATATAAATATAAATATAAATATAAATATAAATATAAATATAAATATAAATATAAATATAAATATAAATATAAATATAAATATAAATATAAATATAAATATAAATATAAATATAAATATAAATATAAATATAAATATAAATATAAATATAAATATAAATATAAATATAAATATAAATATAAATATAAATATAAATATAAATATAAATATAAATATAAATATAAATATAAATATAAATATAAACATAAATATAAATATAAATATAAATATAAATATAAATATAAATATAAATATAAATATAAATATAAATATAAATATAAATATAAATATAAATATAAATATAAATATAAATATAAATATAAATATAAATATAAATATAAATATAAATATAAATATAAATATAAATATAAATATAAATATAAATATAAATATAAATATAAATATAAATATAAATATATATATAAATATAAATATATATATATAAATATAAATATAAATATAAATATAAATATAAATATAAATATAAATATAAATATAAATATAAATATAAATATAAATATAAATATAAATATAAATATAAATATAAATATAAATATAAATATAAATATAAATATAAATATAAATATAAATATAAATATAAATATAAATATAAATATAAATATAAATATAAATATAAATATAAATATAAATATAAATATAAATATAAATATAAATATAAATATAAATATAAATATAAATATAAATATAAATATAAATATAAATATAAATATAAATATAAATATAAATATAAATATAAATATAAATATAAATATAAATATAAATATAAATATAAATATAAATATAAATATAAATATAAATATAAATATAAATATAAATAAAAATATAAATATTAATATAAATATAAATATAAATATAAATATAAATATAAATATAAATATAAATATAAATATAAATATAAATATAAATATAAATATAAATATAAATATAAATATAAATATAAATATAAATATAAATATAAATATAACTATAAATATAAATATAAATATAAATATAAATATAAATATAAATATAAATATATATATAAATATAAATATAAATATAAATATATCATTCTGTGCCGAACACGCATCAGTACTGGACGTGTTTGGTGATCGGTCCGATAGAGTATAAAACAAAAGACGTGTGAACAAGTGTTGGCATTGTTTGCCTGGTCGAGTGAAATAAATCCGGGTTCAAGGTCGTTCCTTTGTGCAACTGTTTCGCATCGTGACTGCCAGCTGGTGCGTAAGCCGATTTGGCTGCTGGCTGGATTGTGCTACAGCAGTGGACGAGACACAAACGAGGAAAAAGAAGAAGCCATCAGTGTCAGCGAGTTGTATCGCTGTGTGGAGTGATCTCACACCTGGCTCGCTGCTGGTGGCTGTTTGGTGCTGCTGTATTGGTGCTGCTGGCTGTAACGGCTGCTACTTCGAACGATCGGACAACCAACCTTACTGGAAGGGAGAAATAAAAAGGTACGTGTTCTTGTCAGCGCTAGTGCGCTAAACTTAGCGCGATGGATGTAGATCCCTCGCCTCCCGCGCCACCATCCCCGAACCCCTCTGACCCTGACCCTTCTGTTACCCCCTCCCCTGTTCATTCTTCAGTCCCCCCTCGCCCCAGGCTTTACCCAGACGGAGCCCAGGGCAGCTATACTGTTTATTTTCGGCCAAAGGCAGGACCTAAATCGAAAAAGTTGAACCTCTTGCAGATTTCTAAAGACCTGACGAAGGAGTACAAGGGCGTGACCGAAATTTCCAAGGTCCGGCCTAACAAGCTCCGTGTCGTGGTCGGTAACCTGAAAGAGGCCAACGATATAGCTTGCTCTGAGCTCTTCACACGCGAGTATCGCGTTTACATACCCGCACGAGACGTGGAGATCGACGGTGTCATAACCGATTCGAGTCTGTCCGTCGAGTGTATACTGCAAAGTGCCAAAGGGTGCTTTAAGAACAAAACGTGTCCCGAAGTAAAGGTGCTCGACTGCAAGCAATTGCGGTCAGCATCGATCATCGGTGGCAAAACAGTGTACACTCCGTCAGACTCGTTTCGAGTTACGTTCGCCGGGTCTGCACTACCAAGCCACGTCTCGATCCACCGGGTTCGTCTCCCTGTGAGGCTCTACGTGCCCCGCGTCATGAACTGCCTGAATTGCAAGCAGTTAGGCCATACAGCCGCCTACTGCTGCAATAAGGCACGTTGTGGCAAGTGTGGGGAGTCTCATGCGGAAGATTCTTGCAGTGTTAACGCTGAGAAGTGTATTCACTGCGGAGAAAATCTGCATGAGCTCTCGACATGTGCGGTGTACATGCAGCGCAGGGATAAAATAAAACGGTCTCTCAAAGAGCGTTCAAAGCGTTCCTACGCTGACATGCTGAAGAAGACCGTTACCACTTCTCCCGTTACTTCGAACCCCTTCGATCTGTTGCCCTCTGAGGAAACCGATTCTGACGATTCACCAGCGGGAGCATCTTACGCCAATCCTGGGGAGTCTAGAAAGAGGAAAAATATTTCCTCTCCTAAACTTCCCAGAAAAGGTCCTAAGATTTCTCAAAGTGAAATGAAAGTTACAAACAAACCAAACAGTGCTGCGGAAAAACCGAAGCAAACTCCTCCTGGGCTGGCAAATTTAAAGTCCCAGAAGGAGTTCCCAGCACTGCCAGGAACATCTAAAACCCCAGTTGCTCCTTTTACACTCCCAGTTGATGAAACAAACTCTGGATTAGTGAAATTTTCTGACATTGTGGACTGGATTTTTGAAACTTTCAATGTACCCGATCCAATTAAAATTTTTCTTACAGCATTCCTCCCAACAGTTAGATCATTTTTGAAGCAGTTGACTGCCCAATGGCCTCTCCTTGCAGCGATTGTATCCTTCGATGCCTAATTCAACTGCGTATATGAAGGATTCTATCTCTGTCTTACAGTGGAATTGTAGAAGTATTTTACCAAAAATTGATTCGTTTAAAGTTTTGATAAATAAAAACAAATGCGATGCATTTTCCCTTTGTGAAACTTGGCTTACTTCAAATATTGATCTCAACTTCCATGATTTTAATATTATTCGCCTTGATCGAGACACCCCATATGGAGGAGTACTTTTAGGGATTAAAAAGTGCTATTCTTTCTATCGTATTAACCTCCCCTCGATTCCAGGCATCGAAGTTGTCGCATGTCAAATGACAATACAAGGTAAAGAGCTTTGTATTGCCTCAATATATATTCCCCCCAGAGCACAGGTTGGGCAACGGCTGCTCTTTGATTTAATAGAACTTCTTCCCTCGCCACGTTTGATTTTGGGAGACTTCAACTCTCATGGCGTGGCTTGGGGTTCCCCATACAATGATAACCGCTCCTCTTTAAGCTATAACCTTTGCGATGACTTCGACATGACTATTTTAAACAACGGTGAAATGACACGTATCCCGAAACCTCCAGCGCGCCCAAGCGCTTTGGATCTATCCTTATGTTCGACGTCGCTACGGTTGGATTGCACATGGAAGGTAATCCTCGATCCTCACGGTAGCGACCATCTGCCTATTCTTATTTCAATTACTAACGGGTCAACTCGCATGCGACCAATTGACATTCCGTATGACCTCACACGAAATGTCGATTGGAAGTTATACGAGGAAATGATTTCAAAAGCGGTCGAGTCGATTCAACATCATTCACCACTTGAAGAATACAACCTCCTCGCGGGCTTGATTCTCGACGCCGCGTTGCAAGCCCAAACGAAGAAATATCCCGGCGTAACGATCAAAGAACGGCCTCCCACTCCGTGGTGGGACCAAGAGTGCTCCGATGTCTACACGCAAAGATCCGACGCGTTTAAGGCCTACCAGACGGGAGGTATACCTGGCGACTATTTACGGTATTCGGAGCTTGATACCAAGCTTAAAAGCTTGGCTAAAGCAAAGAAACGTGGATATTGGCGTCGGTTCGTGAACGAGACGTCGAGGGAGACATCGATGAGCACTCTTTGGAACACAGCCCGAAGAATGCGGAATCGCGTAACGGTCAACGAAAGCGAGGAGTCTTCAAGTAGGTGGATATTTGATTTTGCCAGGAAAGTATGTCCGGACTCTGTTCCTGAGCAAAATATTGTTCGCGATGCGTCTCCGGGCCACGACGCGATAGAATCACCTTTTACGATGGCAGAACTTTCAGTTGTCCTCCTGTCCTGTAACAATAACGCGCCTGGATTAGATAGAATCAAATTCAACTTGTTGAAGAATCTACCCGGCAATGCCAAGAGGCGCTTGTTGAACTTGTTCAATAAGTTCCTGGAGCAAAACATTGTACCGCAGGATTGGAGGCAAGTGAAGGTGATCGCCATCCAAAAACCAGGGAAACCAGCTTCTAATCACAACTCTTATAGGCCGATTGCAATGCTATCCTGTATCCGGAAATTGATGGAAAAAATGATACTCCGTCGTTTAGACCACTGGGTCGAATCAAATGGTCTACTATCAGAAACTCAATTTGGCTTCCGCCGTGCCAAAGGGACGAATGATTGTCTTGCGTTGCTTTCAACAGATATTCAGCTGGCGTATGCTCGTAAAGAACAAATGGCGTCTGCGTTCTTGGACATTAAGGGGGCTTTTGATTCCGTTTCTATTGACATTCTTTCGGGTAAACTTCACCGACAAGGATTTTCTCCAATTTTGAACAATTTTTTGCACAATTTGTTGTCCGAAAAGCACATGCATTTTACGCATGGCGATTTGGCAACTTTTCGCATTAGCTACATGGGTCTTCCCCAGGGCTCATGTTTAAGCCCCCTTCTTTACAACTTTTATGTAAATGACATCGACGAATGTCTGGCAAATTCATGCACGATAAGACAACTTGCAGACGACAGTGTAATCTCTGTTACAGGAGCCAAAGCTGCCGATTTGCAAGGACCATTGCAAGATACCTTGGACAATTTGTCTGCTTGGGCTTTACAGCTAGGTATCGAATTCTCTCCGGAGAAGACTGAGATAGTAGTTTTTTCTAGGAAGCATGAACCTGCTCAGCTTCAAACACAATTAATGGGTAAAACGATTTCTCAGGTTTTGGTACACAAATATCTTGGTGTCTGGTTCGACTCTAAAGGCACCTGGGGTTGTCACGTGAGGTATCTGATGAAAAAATGTCAACAAAGAGTGAATTTTCTTCGTACAATAACCGGACAATTGTGGGGAGCCCACCCAGGAGACCTTATAAGGCTTTACCAAACAACGATATTGTCTGTTATTGAATACGGGTGTTTCTGCTTCCGCTCCGCAGCAAACACACATTTGATCAAACTGGAGCGAATACAATATCGTTGTTTGCGTATCGCCTTAGGTTGCATGCAGTCGACCCATACGATGAGTTTGGAGGTTTTAGCTGGAGTACTACCATTGAAAAACCGCTTCTGGAGCCTGTCTTCTCGTATTCTAATCAAATGTGAGGTCTTGAACCGTCCCGTGATTGAAAATTTTGAAAGGTTAATCGAACTTAATTCTCAAACCCGTTTTATGACATTGTATTTCAATCACATGTCCCATAATATTAACCCTTCTTCGAATATTCCAAATCGTGTCGACTTATCAAATACTTCTGATTCTACTGTGTTTTTCGATACATCCATGATAGAAGAAACTCGTGGAATCCCGGATCATTTACGCGTGCAGCAGATCCCTAAAATTTTTTCCAATAAATATCGAAACATCAACTGCGACAATATGTACTACACTGACGGATCACTTCTTGATGGGTCCACTGGCTTCGGTATCTTCAATAACAATTTAACCGTCTCCCATAAGCTCGATAATCCTGCTTCTGTTTACGTCGCAGAATTAGCTGCAATTCAGTACACCCTAGGGATTATCGAAAAAATGCCCACGGACCATTATTTCATCTTTACGGACAGTCTCAGTTCCATTGAGGCTCTCCGATCGATGAAAGATGTTAAGCACTCTCCGTATTTCCTGGGGAAAATACGGGAACATCTGAGTGCTTTATCCGAAAAATCTACTCAGATTACCTTAGCGTGGGTCCCTTCTCACTGCTCGATACCGGGTAATGAGAAAGCGGACTCTTTGGCTAAGGTGGGCGCAACAAACGGTGGAATTTATGAAAGACCAATTGCCTTTAATGAATTTTTCGCACTTGTACGTCAGAATACGATCATCAGTTGGCAAAATGCTTGGACCAGAGGGGAATTGGGAAGGTGGTTACATTCCATAATCCCCAAAGTATCGACGAACCCGTGGTTCAAGGGGTTGGATGTAGGTCGGGATTTCATTTGCGTGATGTCCCGGCTTATGTCCAATCACTATAAATTTGACGCGCTCCTCCGTCGTGTTGGGCTCGGGGAAAGTGGTATCTGTGCCTGTGGTGAAGGTTATCACGACATAGAGCATGTGGTTTGGTCATGCCCTGTACACCGTGACGCCAGGTCTAAATTAATAGCTTCCCTGCAGGCCGAGGGTAGACAGCCGGCTGTTCCTGTTCGTGATGTCTTGGCGAGCCGTGACCTATCCTACATGTCCCTTATATACGTTTTCCTGAAATCCATCCACGCCCCAGTCTAGTCCCGTTCCCCTCCATCTACACCCAACAAAACGACAAGAACACGTTTGAAC